>NC_092091.1:88089056-88156871 GCF_045679555.1 Salvelinus alpinus | reverse complement strand
ACTACTGACAACAGGTAACTGTATCCTGTATTATAACTACTGACAACAGGGTGTATCCTGTATTATAACTACTGACAACAGGTAACTGTATCCTGTATTATAACTACAGACAACAGGGAACTTTATCCTGTATTATAACTACTGACAACAGGTAACTGTATCCTGTATTATAACTACTGACAACAGGGAACTGTATCCTGTATTATAACTACTGACAACAGGGAACTGTATCCTGTATTATAACTACTGACAACAGGGAACTGTATCCTGTATTATAACTACTGACAACAGGTAACTGTATCCTGTATTATAACTACAGACAACAGGGAACTGTATCCTGTATTATAACTACTGACAACAGGTAACTGTATCCTGTATTATAACTACTGACAACAGGTAACTGTATCCTGTATTATAACTACTGACAACAGGTAACGGTATCCTGTATCCTGTATTATAACTACTGACAACAGGTAACTGTATCCTGTATTATAACTACTGACAACAGGTAACTGTATCCTGTATCCTGTATTATAACTACTGACAACAGGTAACTGTATCCTGTATTATAACTACTGACAACAGGGAACTGTATCCTGTATTATAACTACTGACAACAGGTAACTGTATCCTGTATCCTGTATTATAACTACTGACAACAGGTAACTGTATCCTGTATTATAACTACTGACAACAGGTAACTGTATCCTGTATCCTGTATTATAACTACTGACAACAGGTAACTGTATCCTGTATTATAACTACTGACAACAGGTAACTGTATCCTGTATTATAACTGCAGACAACAGGGAACTGTATCCTGTATTATAACTACTGACAACAGGGAACTGTGTCCTGTATCCTGTATTATAACTACTGACAACAGGTAACTGTATCCTGTATCCTGTATTATAACTACAGACAACAGGGAACTGTATCCTGTATTATAACTACTGACAACAGGTAACTGTATCCTGTATCCTGTATTATAACTACTGACAACAGGTAACTGTATCCTGTATTATAACTACTGACAACAGGGAACTGTATCCTGTATTATAACTACTGACAACAAGGAACTGTATCCTGTATTATAACTACTGACAACAGGGAACTGTATCCTGTATTATAACTACAGACAACAGGTAACTGTATCCTGTATTATAACTACTGACAACAGGTAACTGTATCCTGTATTATAACTACTGACAACAGGGAACTGTGTCCTGTATTATAACTACTGACAACAGGTAACTGTATCCTGTATTATAACTACTGACAACAGGGAACTGTATCCTGTATTATAACTACTGACAACAGGGAACTGTATCCTGTATTATAACTACTGACAACAGGGAACTGTATCCTGTATCCTGTATTATAACTACTGACAATAGGTAACTGTATCCTGTATTATAACTACTGACAACAGGGAACTGTATCCTGTGTTATAACTACGTCTCTGCTGCTGTGTTAATGTACCTCTCCTCTCCTCTCTTCTCCTCTCTTCCTCTCCTCTCCTCCTCTCTTCTCCTCTCCTCCTCTCCTCTCCTCTCCTCCTCTCCTCTCCTCTCATCTCCTCTCCTCCTCTCTTCTCCTCTCCTCCTCTCATCTCCTGTTCAGAATCAGGTCTGGAAGCCTGGATGATAGGAGCCGTCTCTGCTGCTGTGTTAATGTACCTCTCCTCTCCTCCTCTCCTCTCCTCTCTTCTCCTCTCCTCTCTTCTCCTCCTCTCCTCTCCTCTCCTCTCCTCTCCTCTCCTCTCCTCTCCTCTCCTCTCCTCTCCTCTCCTCTCCTCTCTTCTCCTCTCCTCCTCTCTTCTCCTCTCCTCCTCTCTTCTCCTCTCCTCCTCTCTTCTCCTGTTCAGAATCAGGTCTGGAAGCCTGGAAGATAGGAGCCGTCTCTGCTGCTGTGTTTCTGGTCCTGGAGATCATCGTCATCATCGTCTACGTCCTCAAGTGTCGTGACAAAACTAACAGGTGGGTCTGTAGGTAGAAATCAAACTAACAGGTGGGTCTGATACATCTTAACGTGCTCCCTCAGAACTATGAAATATACACATTCTGGAACATCTTAACGTGCTCCCTCAGAACTATGAAATATACACATTCTGGAACATCTTAACGTGCTCCCTCAGAACTATGAAATATACACATTCTGGAACATCTTAACGTGCTCCCTCAGAACTATGAAATATACACATTCTGGAACATCTTATTAACGTGCTCCCTCAGAACTATGAAATATACACATTCTGGAACATCTTAACGTGCTCCCTTAGAACTATGAAATATACACATTCTGGGACATCTTAACGTGCTCCCTCAGAACTATGAAATATACACATTCTGGAACATCTTAACGTGCTCCCTCAGAACTATGAAATATACACATTCTGGAACATCTTAACCTGCTCCCTCAGAACTATGAAATATACACATTCTGGAACATCTTAACGTGCTCCCTCAGAACTATGAAATATACACATTCTGGAACATCTTAACGTGCTCCCTTAGAACTATGAAATATACACATTCTGGGACATCTTAACGTGCTCCCTCAGAACTATGAAATATACACATTCTGGAACATCTTAATGCTGCTTTAGAACTATGAAATATACACATTCTGGAACATCTTAACGTGCTCCCTCAGAACTATGAAATATACACATTCTGGAACATCTTAACGTGCTCCCTCAGAACTATGAAATATACACATTCTGGAACATCTTAACGTGCTCCATCAGAACTATGAAATATACACATTCTAGAACATCTTAACGTGCTCCCTCAGAACTATGAAATATACACATTCTGGAACATCTTAACGTGCTCCCTCAGAACTATGAAATATACACATTCTAGAACATCTTAACGTGCTCCCTCAGAACTATGAAATATACACATTCTGGAACATCTTAACGTGCTCCCTCAGAACTATGAAATATACACATTCTGGAACATCTTAACGTGCTCCCTCAGAACTATGAAATATACACATTCTGGAACATCTTAACGTGCTCCCTCAGAACTATCAAATATACACATTCTGGAACATCTTAACGTGCTCCCTCAGAACTATGAAATATACACATTCTGGAACATCTTAACGTGCTCCCTCAGAACTATCAAATATACACATTCTGGAACATCTTAACGTGCTCCCTCAGAACTATGAAATATACACATTCTAGAACATCTTAACGTGCTCCCTCAGAACTATGAAATATACACATTCTGGAACATCTTAACGTGCTCCCTCAGAACTATGAAATATACACATTCTGGAACATCTTAACGTGCTCCCTCAGAACTATGAAATATACACATTCTGGAACATCTTAACGTGCTCCCTCAGAACTATGAAATATACACATTCTGGAACATCTTAACGTGCTCCCTCAGAACTATGAAATATACACATTCTGGAACATCTTAATGCTGCCTCAGAACTATGAAATATACACATTCTGGAACATCTTAATGCTCCCTCAGAACTATGAAATATACACATTCTGGAACATCTTAACGTGCTCCCTCAGAACTATGAAATATACACATTCTGGAACATCTTAACGTGTTCCATCAGAACTATGAAATATACACATTCTGGAACATCTTAACGTGCTCCCTCAGAACTATGAAATATACACATTCTGGAACATCTTAACGTGTTCCATCAGAACTATGAAATATACACATTCTGGAACATCTTGACGTGCTCCCTCAGAACTATGAAATATACACATTCTGGAACATCTTAACGTGCTCCCTCAGAACTATGAAATATACACATTCTGGAACATCTTGACGTGCTCCCTCAGAACTATGAAATATACACATTCTGGAACATCTTAACGTGCTCCCTCAGAACTATGAAATATACACATTCTGGAACATCTTAATGCTGCTTTAGAACTATGAAATATACACATTCTGGAACATCTTAATGCTCCCTCAGAACTATGAAATATACACATTCTGGAACATCTTAACGTGCTCCCTCAGAACTATGAAATATACACATTCTGGAACATCTTAACGTGTTCCATCAGAACTATGAAATATACACATTCTGGAACATCTTAACGTGCTCCCTCAGAACTATGAAATATACACATTCTGGAACATCTTAACGTGTTCCATCAGAACTATGAAATATACACATTCTGGAACATCTTGACGTGCTCCCTCAGAACTATGAAATATACACATTCTGGAACATCTTAACGTGCTCCCTCAGAACTATGAAATATACACATTCTGGAACATCTTAACGTGCTCCCTCAGAACTATGAAATATACACATTCTGGAACATCTTAACGTGCTCCCTCAGAACTATGAAATATACACATTCTGGAACATCTTGACGTGCTCCCTCAGAACTATGAAATATACACATTCTGGAACATCTTCTATGTGGCACTTTAAATGTCTTCTCTTTCTTGGAGATTGAGGTTAGAGTTCAAATGCGGGTTAAGGTTTCTGTCAAGTTTCTGGTGAGGATGCAGGGTTGATGTGTGAAACTGCGTCTCTGTGTAGCAGCCCAGCCCCAGCGAGGCTGTGTGAGGAGGGGCGTGTGGAGGTGGAGACAGGTGCAGCACTGTGTAATGAAGAGACTCTACCAGCCGGAGATGGAGAATGCCAACAGTGAGTTCTAAAGCTACATTACCTTAACATTGTCCAGGCTGTATCACATCCGGCCGTGATGGGAGTCCCATAGGGCGGCGCACAATTGGCCCAGCGTCGTCCAGGTTAGGGCCGTGGCAGGCCGTCATTGTAAATAAGAACGTGTTCCTGACTTGCCAGGTTAAATAAAGGTTAAATAAATATAGAACTCCTGTTTTTAATTACTTGGTTACTGAACACAACCCGGGTGTCTATGTCCAAACTGTAATCTACCCCCGTCAACCTTTAACTGTCTCTTCTTGAGAAACACGTTGAAACACATATTACACCTTAAATTCCTAAATTCCTAAATTCCTACTACTGCAACGACTCAAAAAAATATCTTCCAATACTTCTTTTTTTTTTTACAACCATGTTTACTTTGGAAATGAAAGAGCTGTACCAGGCGGTTTGAGAAGTCAAACGAGCGTCATATCAGCAATGCAGTATGAGAATGTCGATTTACATAGCATCTCATGAACAGTGCATACAACTACATTACCCAGGATTCTTTGCTTAGCATTTCGCAGTTTATCAGAGTAAAGAAAGAATAAGGTTGTTTTGCTGCTAACAAAACCCTGCAGTCTGTCTTTTATTGTTGGGCTGTAACAAAACCCTGCAGTCTGTCTTTTATTGTTGGGCTGTAACAAAACCCTGCAGTCTGTCTTTTATTGTTGGGCTGTAACAAAACCCTGCAGTCTGTCTTTTATTGTTGTGCTGTAACAAAACCCTGCAGTCTGTCTTTTATTGTTGGGCTGTAACAAAACCCTGCAGTCTGTCTTTTATTGTTGGGCTGTAACAAAACCCTGCAGTCTGTCTTTTATTGTTGGGCTGTAACAAAACCCTGCAGTCTGTCTTTAATTGTTGGGCTGTAACAAAACCCTGCAGTCTGTCTTTTATTGTTGGGCTGTAACAAAACCCTGCAGTCTGTCTTTTATTGTTGGGCTGTAACAAAACCCTGCAGTCAGTCTTTTATTGTTGGGCTGTAACAAAACCCTGCAGTCTGTCTTTTATTGTTGTGCTGTAACAAAACCCTGCAGTCTGTCTTTTATTGTTGGGCTGTAACAAAACCCTGCAGTCTGTCTATAATTGTTGGGCTGTAACAAAACCCTGCAGTCTGTCTTTAATTGTTGGGCTGTAACAAAACCCTGCAGTCTGTCTTTTATTGTTGGGCTGTAACAAAACCCTGCAGTCTGTCTTTTATTGTTGGGCTGTAACAAAACCCTGCAGTCTGTCTTTTATTGTTGGGCTGTAACAAAACCCTGCATTCTGTCTTTTATTGTTGTGCTGTAACAAAACCCTGCAGTCTGTCTTTTACTCAATACAGATACGGTGGTTTCCTAACCTGGTCCTGAAGAGGTACAGGGAGTGCAGGCTTTAGTTCCAGCCCTGCACTGAAGACCACCTGATTCAACCAGTCCTCAAGATAACAATAAGACGAATCAAGAGTGTTAGTGTCGGGCTGTAACTAAAGCCTGCACGCAGCCCTGTAGCTCTTCAGAACCAGCGTTTATCACCACCGCCCAACACAACAACAACAACAACACAAACAACAACAACAACAACAACACAAACAACAACAACAACACAAACAACAACAACAACACAAACAACAACAATAACAACAACAACACAAACAACAACACAAACAACAACAACAACAACAACACAAACAACAACAACAACAACACCACAAACAACAACAACAACAAAAACAACACAAACAAACAACAACAACAACAACAACACAAACAACAACAACAAAACAAACAACAACAACAACACAAACAACAACAATAACAACAACAACACAAACATAGTGACATGTGCTGAATACAACAGGTGTAGACTTTACTGTGAAATACTTACTGACAAGCCCTTAACCAACAAATGCAGACTTAAAAAGTAACAACTCAATATTAGGAAGGTGTTCTTAATGTTTTGCAAACTCAATGTATATCAGTGTACATTTTATCTATTACCTGTGTGTCTCAACATGGTTTCCTGCCTCTGAGTCTTGGGTAAGTCTGTTCTAGGTCTGTTGATCTGTAGTCGAGGCCCAGGAGGTCACATGACATGAGTTAGCTGGTCTAGTTGAAGCCAGAGTATTATACTGCCGTACTACAGACCTCAGTCCAGTTGAAGCCAGAGTATTATACTGCCTTACTGCAAACCTCGGTCCAGCTGAAGCCAGAGTATTATACTGCCTTACTGCAGACCTCGGTCCAGCTGAAGCCAGAGTATTATACTGCCTTACTGCAGACCTCAGTCCAGCTGAAGCCAGAGTATTATACTGCCTTACTGCAGACCTCAGTCCAGCTGAAGCCAGAGTATTATACTGCCTTACTGCAGACCTCAGTCCAGTTGAAGCCAGAGTATTATACTGCCTTACTGCAGACCTCAGTCCAGCTGAGGCCAGAGTATTATACTGCCTTACCCTCTCCCCTCTCTCCCCTCTCTCTCCTCCTCTCTCCCCTTCTCTCTCTGTATTGTCTACCCTACCTGTATATACTTATGTATCTTTAACCCATTCTAGTTCCTTCTCTCCTCTAGAATTGCTGTTCTGGACCCGAGGGACCTGGACCCCTCTCTAACCCAACAGCAGCAGCAGCAGGAGGAGGAGGAGGAGGAGGAGGGGGTAGAAATGACGGATCTACAGCTCACCTCCAAAGAGGACCTGACTAACAGACCAGTAGATCTGTCACATGATGTCCAGACTTCAGTTCTATAGATCTACAGAGTCAGCTGACACTCTCTCTCCCCCTGTTCCTGTGTCCCTCTCCCCCTCTCTCCCTCCCCCTGTTCCTGTGTCCCGCTCCCCCTCCCCCTGTTCCTGTGTCCCTCTCCCCCTTTCTCCCTCCCCCTGTTCCTGTGACTCTCTCCCCTTCTCTCCCTCCCCCTGTTTCTGTGTCCCTCTCCCCCTCTCTCCCTCCCTCTGTTCCTGTGTCCCTCTCCCCCTCCCTCTGTGCCTGTGTCCCTCTCCCCCCTCTCCCTCCTCTCCCTCCCACTGTTCCTGTGTCCCTCTCCCCCTCTCTCCCTCCACCTGTTCCTGTGTCCCTCTCCCCCTGTTCCTGTGTCCCTCTCCCCCTCTCTCCCTCCCCCTGTTCCTGTGTCCCTCTCCCCCTCTCTCCCTCCCCCTGTTCCTGTGTCCCTCTCCCCCTCTCTCCCTCCATCTGTTCCTGTATCCCTCTCCCCCTCTCTCCCTCCCTCTGTTCCTGTGTCCCTCTCCCCCTCTTTCCCTCCACCTGTTCCTGTGTCCCTCTCCCCCTCTCTCCCTCCCCCTGTTCCTGTGTCCCTCTCCCCCTCTCTCCCTCCCCCTGTTCCTGTGCCCCTCTCCCCCTCTCTCCCTCCCTCTGTTCCTGTGTCCCTCTCCCCCTCTCTCCCTCCCCCTGTTCCTGTGTCCCTCTCCCCCTCTCTCCCTCCCTCTGTTCCTGTGTCCCTCTCCCCCTCCCTCTGTTCCTGTGTCCCTCTCCCCCTCTTTCCCTCCACCTGTTCCTGTGTCCCTCTCCCCCTCTCTCCCTCCCCCTGTTCCTGTGTCCCTCTCCCCTTCTCTCCCTCCCACTGTTCCTGTGTCCCTCTCCCCCTCTCTCCCTCCCCCTGTTCCTGTGTCGCTCTCCCCCTCTCTCCCTCCCCCTGTTCCTGTGTCCCTCTCCCCTTCTCTCCCTCCCTCTGTTCCTGTGTCCCTCTCCCCCTCTCTCCCTCCCCCTGTTCCTGTGTCCCTCTCCCCCTCTCTCCCTCCCCCTGTTCCTGTGTCCCTCTCCCCCTCTCTCCCTCCCCCTGTTCCTGTGTCCCTCTCCCCCTCTCTCCCTCCCCCTGTTCCTGTGTCCCTCTCCCCCTCTCTCCCTCCACCTGTTCCTGTGTCCCTCTCCCCCTCTCTCCCTCCCCCTGTTCCTGTGTCCCTCTCCCCCTCTCTCCCTCCCTCTGTTCCTGTGTCCCTCTCCCCCTCTCTCCCTCCACCTGTTCCCGTGTCCCTCTCCCCCTCTCTCCCTCCACCTGTTCCCGTGTCCCTCTCCCCCTACCCCTGTTCCCGTGTCCCTCTCCCCCTCTCTCCCTCCCTCTGTTCCTGTGTCCCTCTCCCCCTCTCTCCCTCCACCTGTTCCTGTGTCCCTCTCCCCCTCTCTCCCTCCCTCTGTTCCTGTGTCCCTCTCCCCCTCTTTCCCTCCACCCGTTCCTGTGTCCCTCTCCCCCTCTTTCCCTCCACCTGTTCCTGTGTCCTTCTCCCCCTTTCTCCCTCCCCCTGTTCCTGTATCCCTCTCCCCCTCTCTCCCTCCACCCGTTCCTGTGTCCCTCTCCCCCTCTTTCCCTCCACCTGTTCCTGTGTCCCTCTCCCCCTCTCTCCCTCCCCCTGTTCCTGTATCCATCTCCCCCTCTCCCCCTCCCCCTGTTCATGTATCCCTCTCCCCCTCTCTCCCTCCCCCTGTTCATGTATCCCTCTCCCCCTCTCTCCCTCCCCCTGTTCCTGTGTCCCTCTCCCCCTCTCTCCCTCCCCCTGTTCCTGTGTCCCTCTCCCCCTCTCTCCCTCCCCCTGTTCCTGTGTCCCTCTCCCCCTCTCTCCCTCCCCCTGTTCCTTTGTCCCTCTCCCCCTCTCTCCCTCCCCCTCCTGTTCCTGTGTCCCTCTCCCCCTCTCTCCCTCCCCTGTTCCTGTGTCCCTCTCCCCCTCTCTCCCTCCCCCTGTTCCTGTGTCCCTCTCCCCCTCTCTCCCTCCCCCTGTTCCTGTATCCCTCTCCCCCTCCCCCTGTTCCTGTGTCCCTCTCCCCCTCTCTCCCTCCTCCTGTTCCTGTATCCCTCTCCCCCTCCCCCTGTTCATGTATCCCTCTCCCCCTCTCTCCCTCCCCTGTTCCTCTGTCCCTCTCCCCCTCTCTCCCTCCCCCTGTTCCTGTGTCCCTCTCCCCCTCTCTCCCTCCCCCTGTTCCTGTATCCCTCTCCCCCTCCCCCTGTTCCTGTGTCCCTCTCCCCCTCTCTCCCTCCCCCTGTTCCTGTGTCCCTCTCCCCCTCTCTCCCTCCCCCTGTTCCTGTGTCCCTCTCCCCCTCTCTCCCTCCCCATCCTGTTCCTGTGTCCCTCTCCCCCTCTCTCCCTCCCCCTATTCCTGTGTCCCTCTCCCCCTCTCTCACTCCCCCTATTCCTGTGTCCCTCTCCCCCTCTCTCCCTCCCCCTGTTCCTGTGTCCCTCTCCCCCTCTCTCCCTCCCCCTCCTGTTCCTGTGTCCCTCTCCCCCTCTCTCCCTCCCCCTCCTGTTCCTGTGTCCCTCTCTCCCTCCCCCTGTTCCTGTGTCCCTCTCCCCCTCTCTCCCTCCACCTGTTCCTGTGTCCCTCTCCCCCTCTCTCCCTCCCCTGTTCCTGTATCCCTCTCCCCCTTTC
The DNA here is from genome assembly GCF_045679555.1 of Salvelinus alpinus. Classification (NCBI taxonomy): domain Eukaryota; kingdom Metazoa; phylum Chordata; class Actinopteri; order Salmoniformes; family Salmonidae; genus Salvelinus; species Salvelinus alpinus. The sequence continues at coordinate 88,146,843 of NC_092091.1, read as the reverse complement.
TCCCTCCACCTGTTCCTGTGTCCCTCTCTCCCTCCCCCTGTTCCTGTGTCCCTCTCCCCCTCTCTCCCTCCACCTGTTCCTGTGTCCCTCTCCCCCTCTCTCCCTCCCCCTGTTCCTGTGTCCCTCTCCCCCTCTCTCCCTCCACCTGTTCCTCTATCCTTCTCCCCCTCTCCCCCTCCACCTGTTCCTGTGTCCCTCTCTCCCTCCCCCTGTTCCTGTGTCCCTCTCCCCCTCTCTCCCTCCACCTGTTCCTGTGTCCCTCTCCCCCTCTCTCCCTCCCCCTGTTCCTGTGTCCCTCTCCCCCTCTCTCCCTCCATCTGTTCCTGTATCCCTCTCCCCCTCTCTCCCTCCCCCTGTTCCCGTGTCCCTCTCCCCCTCTCTCCCTCCCCCTGTTCCTGTGTCCCTCTCCCCCTCTCCCCTCCCACTGTTCCTGTGTCCCTCTCTCCCTCTCTCCCTCCACCTGTTCCTGTGTCCCTCTCTCCCTCTCTCCCTCCCCCTGTTCCTGTGTCCCTCTCCCCCTCTCTCCCTCCCCCTGTTCCTGTGTCCCTCTCCCCTTCTCTCCCTCCCACTGTTCCTGTGTCCCTCTCCCCCTCTTTCCCTCCCACTGTTCCTGTGTCTGTCTTTAAATGTGTCTCAAATGGAACCCTGTTCCCTATATAGGCCAATAGGGCTCTGGTCAAAAGTAGTTCACTAGAGTATATAGGGAACAGGCTACCCTTTGGGACAGAGCCTTACTATATCACCCACCACCCAGCCTATTGGTGGGCAACATACGGCTGAGTAACTGCAGCTCACTGTGAAAATAAAATAACTATTCGGGATACACCGGAACGTCAACAACCAGATATGTAGAAATCACAATAAACCACCGCTAATTAATTACATCCTGATGTGGCCCTCGAGACAGAATGTTTGATGACACCTGTCCTGCATACCATCACCTCTACTGTTACTACTGTAATCAGCTCTGTCCTGCATACCATCACCTCTACTGTTACTACTGTAATCAGACCTGTCCTACATACCATCACCTCTACTGTTACTACTGTAATCAGCCCTGTCCTGCATACCATCACCTCTACTGTTACTACTGTAATCAGCCCTGTCCTACATACCATCACCTCTACTGTTACTACTGTAATCAGCTCTGTCCTGTATACCATCACCTCTACTGTTACTACTGTAATCAGCCCTGTCGTGCATACCATCACCTCTACTGTTACTACTGTAACCAGCCCTGTCCTACATACCATCACCTCTACTGTTACTACTGTAATCAGCCCTGTCCTGCATACCATCACATCTACTGTTACTACTGTAATCACCCCTGTCCTGCATACGTATCACCTCAGTCCTGTTACTACTGTAATCAGCCCTGTCCTACATACCATCACCTCTACTGTTACTACTGTAATCAGCCCTGTCCTGCATACCATCACCTCTACTGTTACTACTGTAATCAGCCCTGTCCTGCATACCATCACCTCTACTGTTACTACTGTAACCAGCCCTGTCCTGCATACCATCACCTCTACTGTTACTACTGTAATCAGCCCTGTCCTACATACCATCACATCTACTGTTACTACTGTAATCAGCCCTGTCCTGCATACCATCACCTCTACTGTTACTACTGTAACCAGCCCTGTCCTGCATACCATCACCTCTACTGTTACTACTGTAATCAGCCCTGTCCTACATACCATCACCTCTACTGTTACTACTGTAATCAGCCCTGTCCTGCATACCATCACCTCTACTGTTACTACTGTAATCAGCCCTGTCCTGCATACCCATCCTACTGTTACTACTGTAATAAGCCCTGTCCTGCATACCATCACCTCTACTGTTACTACTGTAATCAGCTCTGTCCTGTATACCATCACCTCTACTGTTACTACTGTAATCAGCCCTGTCCTGCATACCATCACCTCTACTGTTACTACTGTAACCAGCCCTGTCCTACATACCATCACCTCTACTGTTACTACTGTAATCAGCCCTGTCCTGCATACCACCACATCTACTGTTACTACTGTAATCAGCCCTGTCCTGCATACGTATCACCTCAACCCAGTTACTACTGTAATCAGCCCTGTCCTACATACCATCACCTCTACTGTTACTACTGTAACCAGCCCTGTCCTGCATACCATCACCTCTACTGTTACTACTGTAATCAGCCCTGTCCTACATACCATCACCTCTACTGTTACTACTGTAATCAGCCCTGTCCTGCATACCATCACATCTACTGTTACTACTGTAATCAGCTCTGTCCTGCATACCATCACCTCTACTGTTACTACTGTAATCAGCCCTGTCCTACATACCATCACCTCTACTGTTACTACTGTAATCAGCCCTGTCCTGCATACCATCACCTCTACTGTTACTACTGTAATCAGCCCTGTCCTGCATACCATCACCTCTACTGTTACTACTGTAACCAGCCCTGTCCTGCATACCATCACCTCTACTGTTACTACTGTAATCAGCCCTGTCCTACATACCACCACATCTACTGTTACTACTGTAATCAGCCCTGTCCTGCATACGTATCACCTCAACCCAGTTACTACTGTAATCCGCCCTGTCCTACATACCATCACCTCTACTGTTACTACTGTAACCAGCCCTGTCCTGCATACCATCACCTCTACTGTTACTACTGTAATCAGCCCTGTCCTACATACCATCACCTCTACTGTTACTACTGTAATCAGCCCTGTCCTGCATACCATCACCTCTACTGTTACTACTGTAATCAGCCCTGTCCTGCATACCCATCCTACTGTTACTACTGTAATCAGCCCTGTCCTGCATACCATCACCTCTACTGTTACTACTGTAATCAGCTCTGTCCTGTATACCATCACCTCTACTGTTACTACTGTAATCAGCCCTGTCGTGCATACCATCACCTCTACTGTTACTACTGTAACCAGCCCTGTCCTACATACCATCACCTCTACTGTTACTACTGTAATCAGCCCTGTCCTGCATACCATCACATCTACTGTTACTACTGTAATCAACCCTGTCCTGCATACGTATCACCTCAACCCTGTTACTACTGTAATCAGCCCTGTCCTACATACCATCACCTCTACTGTTACTACTGTAATCAGCCCTGTCCTGCATACCATCACCTCTACTGTTACTACTGTAATCAGCCCTGTCCTACATACCATCACCTCTACTGTTACTACTGTAACCAGCCCTGTCCTGCATACCATCACCTCTACTGTTACTACTGTAATCAGCCCTGTCCTACATACCATCACCTCTACTGTTACTACTGTAATCAGCCCTGTCCTGCATACCATCACCTCTACTGTTACTACTGTAACCAGCCCTGTCCTGCATACCATCACCTCTACTGTTACTACTGTAATCAGCCCTGTCCTAGAGACCATCACCTCTACTGTTACTACTGTAATCAGCCCTGTCCTGCATACCATCACATCTACTGTTACTACTGTAATCAGCCCTGTCCTGCATACCCATCCTACTGTTACTACTGTAATAAGCCCTGTCCTGCATACCATCACCTCTACTGTTACTACTGTAATCAGCTCTGTCCTGTATACCATCACCTCTACTGTTACTACTGTAATCAGCCCTGTCCTGCATACCATCACCTCTACTGTTACTACTGTAACCAGCCCTGTCCTACATACCATCACCTCTACTGTTACTACTGTAATCAGCCCTGTCCTGCATACCACCACATCTACTGTTACTACTGTAATCAGCCCTGTCCTGCATACGTATCACCTCAACCCAGTTACTACTGTAATCAGCCCTGTCCTACATACCATCACCTCTACTGTTACTACTGTAACCAGCCCTGTCCTGCATACCATCACCTCTACTGTTACTACTGTAATCAGCCCTGTCCTACATACCATCACCTCTACTGTTACTACTGTAATCAGCCCTGTCCTGCATACCATCACCTCTACTGTTACTACTGTAATCAGCCCTGTCCTGCATACCCATCCTACTGTTACTACTGTAATAAGCCCTGTCCTGCATACCATCACCTCTACTGTTACTACTGTAATCAGCTCTGTCCTGTATACCATCACCTCTACTGTTACTACTGTAATCAGCCCTGTCCTGCATACCATCACCTCTACTGTTACTACTGTAACCAGCCCTGTCCTACATACCATCACCTCTACTGTTACTACTGTAATCAGCCCTGTCCTGCATACGTATCACCTCAACCCTGTTACTACTGTAATCAGCCCTGTCCTACATACCATCACCTCTACTGTTACTACTGTAATCAGCCCTGTCCTGCATACCATCACCTCTACTGTTACTACTGTAATCAGCCCTGTCCTGCATACCATCACCTCTACTGTTACTACTGTAATCAGCCCTGTCCTGCATACCATCACGTCTACTGTTACTACTGTAATCAGCCCTGTCCTGCATAACATCACCTCTACTGTTACTACTGTAATCACCCCTGTCCTGCATACCATCACCTATACTGTTACAACTGTAATCAGCCCTGTCCTGCATACCATCACCTCTACTGTTACTACTGTAATCAGCCCTGTCCTACATACCATCACCTCTACTGTTACTACTGTAATCAGCCCCGTCCTGCATACCATCACCTCTACGGTTACTACTGTAATCAGCTCTGTCCTACATACCATCACCTCTGCTGTTACTACTGTAATCAGCCCTGTCCTGCATACCATCACCTCTACTGTTACTACTGTAATCAGCCCTGTCTTACATACCATCACCTACACTGTTACTACTGTAACCAGCCCTGTCCTGCATACCATCACCTCTACTGTTACTACTGTAATCAGCCCTGTCCTACATACCATCATCTCTACTGTTACTACTGTAATCAGCCCTGTCCTGCATACCATCACCTCTACTGTTACTACTGTAATCAGCCCTGTCCTGCATACCCATCCTACTGTTACTACTGTAATAAGCCCTGTCCTGCATACCATCACCTCTACTGTTACTACTGTAATCACCCCTGTCCTGCATACCATCACCTATACTGTTACAACTGTAATCAGCCCTGTCCTGCATACCATCACCTCTACTGTTACTACTGTAATCAGCCCTGTCCTACATACCATCACCTCTACTGTTACTACTGTAATCAGCCCGTCCTGCATACCATCACCTCTACGGTTACTACTGTAATCAGCTCTGTCCTACATACCATCACCTCTGCTGTTACTACTGTAATCAGCCCTGTCCTGCATACCATCACCTCTACTGTTACTACTGTAATCAGCCCTGTCTTACATACCATCACCTACACTGTTACTACTGTAACCAGCCCTGTCCTGCATACCATCACCTCTACTGTTACTACTGTAATCAGCCCTGTCCTACATACCATCATCTCTACTGTTACTACTGTAATCAGCCCTGTCCTGCATACCATCACCTCTACTGTTACTACTGTAAACAGCCCTGTCCTGCATACCCATCCTACTGTTACTACTGTAATAAGCCCTGTCCTGCATACCATCACCTCTACTGTTACTACTGTAATCAGCTCTGTCCTGCATACCATCACCTCTACTGTTACTACTGTAATCAGCCCTGTCCTGCATACCATCACCTCTACTGTTACTACTGTAACCAGCCCTGTCCTACATACCATCACCTCTACTGTTACTACTGTAATCAGCCCTGTCCTGCATACCATCACCTCTACTGTTACTACTGTAATCAGCCCTGTCCTGCATACCCATCCTACTGTTACTACTGTAATAAGCCCTGTCCTGCATACCATCACCTCTACTGTTACTACTGTAATCAGCTCTGTCCTGCATACCATCACCTCTACTGTTACTACTGTAATCAGCCCTGTCCTGCATACCATCACCTCTACTGTTACTACTGTAACCAGCCCTGTCCTACATACCATCACCTCTACTGTTACTACTGTAATCAGCCCTGTCCTGCATACCATCACATCTACTGTTACTACTGTAATCAGCTCTGTCCTGCATACGTATCACCTCAACCCTGTTACTACTGTAATCAGCCCTGTCCTACATACCATCACCTCTACTGTTACTACTGTAATCAGCCCTGTCCTGCATACCATCACCTCTACTGTTACTACTGTAATCAGCCCTGTCCTGCATACCATCACATCTACTGTTACTACTGTATCAGCCCTGTCCTACATACCATCACCTCTACTGTTACTACTGTAATCAGCCCTGTCCTGCATACCATCACATCTACTGTTACTACTGTAATCAGCCCTGTCCTGAATACCTATCACCTGTTACTACTGTAATCTGCCCTGTCCTGCATACCATCACCTCTACTGTTACTACTGTAATCAGCCCTGTCCTGCATACGTATCACCTCAACCCTGTTACTACTGTAATCAGCCCTGTCCTACATACCATCACCTCTACTGTTACTACTGTAATCAGCCCTGTCCTGCATACCATCACATCTACTGTTACTACTGTATTCAGCCCTATCCTGAATACCTATCACCTGTTACTACTGTAATCTGCCCTGTCCTGCATACCATCACCTCTACTGTTACTACTGTAATCAGCCCTGTCCTGCATACGTATCACCTCAACCCTGTTACTACTGTAATCAGCCCTGTCCTGCATACCATCACCTCTACTGTTACTACTGTAATTACAAATGCCATGTAAGAACATACCTGGCTAACTTGATCATTCTATACAGAATAAATGAATACATTGTTTTGAAATGCAATTTAACCATTGTTGTGATGAACTACAACCTTCTGGTCGCCATTTTGTTGTTCTAGTGATGAACTACAACCTTCTGGTCTCCATTTTGTTGTTCTGGTGATGAACTACAACCTTCTGGTCTCCATTTTGTTGTTCTGGTGATGAACTACAACCTTCTGGTCTCCATTTTGTTGTTCTGGTGATGAACTAGAACCTTCTGGTCTCCATTTTGTTGTTCTGGTGATGAACTACAACCTTCTGATCGCCATTTTGTTGTTCTGGTGATGAACTATAACCTTCTGGTCTCCATTTTGTTGTTCTGGTGATGAACTACAACCTTCTTGTTGCCATTTTGTTGTTCTGGTGATGAACTACAACCTTCTGGTCTCCATTTTGTTGTTCTAGTGATGAACTACAACCTTCTGGTCTCCATTTTGTTGTTCTGGTGATGAACTACAACCTTCTGGCCTCCATTTTGTTGTTCTGGTGATGAACTACAACCTTCTGGTCTCCATTTTGTTGTTCTGGTGATGAACTACAACCTTCTGGTCTCCATTTTGTTGTTCTAGTGATGAACTATAACCTTCTGATCACCATTTTGTTGTTCTGGTGATGAACTATAACCTTCTGGTCTCCATTTTGTTGTTCTGGTGATGAACTACAACCTTCTTGTCGCCATTTTGTTGTTCTGGTGATGAACTACAACCTTCTGGTCTCCATTTTGTTGTTCTGGTGATGAACTATAACCTTCTGATCTCCATTTTGTTGTTCTGGTGATGAACTACAACCTTCTGGTCTCCATTTTGTTGTTCTGGTGATGAACTACAACCTTCTGGTCTCCATTTTGTTGTTCTGGTGATGAACTACAACCTTCTGGTCTCCATTTTGTTGTTCTGGTGATGAACTACAACCTTCTGGTCTCCACTTTGTTGTTCTAGTGATGAACTACAACCTTCTGGTCTCCATTTTGTTGTTCTAGTGATGAACTACAACCTTCTGGTCTCCATTTTGTTGTTCTAGTGATGAACTATAACCTTCTGATCACCATTTTGTTGTTCTGGTGATGAACTATAACCTTCTGGTCTCCATTTTGTTGTTCTGGTGATGAACTACAACCTTCTTGTCGCCATTTTGTTGTTCTGGTGATGAACTACAACCTTCTGATCTCCATTTTGTTGTTCTGGTGATGAACTACAACCTTCTGGTCGCCATTTTGTTGTTCTGGTGATGAACTACAACCTTCTGATCACCATTTTGTTGTTCTGGTGATGAACTATAACCTTCTGGTCGCCATTTTGTTGTTCTAGTGATGAACTATAACGTTCTGGTCTCCATTTTGTTGTTCTGGTGATGAACTACAACCTTCTGGTCTCCATTTTGTTGTTCTAGTGATGAACTATAACCTTCTGATCACCATTTTGTTGTTCTGGTGATGAACTACAACCTTCTGGTCTCCATTTTGTTGTTCTAGTGATGAACTACAACCTTCTGATCACCATTTTGTTGTTCTGGTGATGAACTACAACCTTCTGATCGCCATTTTGTTGTTCTGGTGATGAACACACACTTATCCCCCACCAGACATGCCACCAGGGGTCTTTTCACAGTCCCCAAATCCAGAACAAATTGAAGAAAGCGTACAGTATTATGTAGAGACATTACTGCATGGAACTTCCTTCCATCTCATATTGCTCAGATAAACATCAAACCTGGTTTCAAGAAACAGATCAAGCGACACCTCACGGGACAACGCCTCTCCCCTATTGGACATAGATAGTTTGTGTGTATGCATTGATATGTAGGCTACATGTGCCTTTTTTAATTTATTTTAAAAAATTGATGTATTTCTGTCCTTCAGCTGTTCTTGTCTATGAATGTTCTGTATTATGTCATGTTTCATGTCTTGTGTGGAACCCCAGGAAGAGTAGCTGCTGCTTTAGAAACAGATAATGATCCTAATAAACCCCAGGAAGAGTAGCTGCTGCTATAGAAACAGATAATGATCCTAATAAACCCCAGGAAGAGTAGCTGCTGCTATAGAAACAGATAATGATCCTAATAAACCCCAGGAAGAGTAGCTGCTGCTATAGAAACAGATAATGATCCTAATAAACCCCAGGAAGGGTAGCTGCTGCTATAGAAACAGATAATGATCCTAATAAACCCCAGGAAGAGTAGCTGCTGCTTTAGAAACAGATAATGAGGATCCTGATCAAATACCTCATTACCACACGACTACCTTCTGATGGCCATTTTGTTGTTTGACGTGTGCACAATAAAACCATCTTTATAAAGGTATGGCTGTCCTGTGGTATTTCCTCAGGGCGTGTGTGGGTTCCATGGTAGTAGGATCACGTTTTGTGCGTGAGTGAACTCCCAGATTGGCCTCCGCTGGGTTGGGTTGAATCACGAGGTGAGGTGTGTGTGTGGGGGGGCTCAGGGAGGAAAGGCCAAGTCATGCGGCAGAGTGTGTGTGTGTGTGTTAATGTGTGTGTGCAGTAGGCTATATGAGAGAGAAGGGGCCAATGGGTCGCCCCTTGGGGGTGATCAGTTGGACTGAGACAGAGGAACAGCATGCACTATCACAGGTAGGAAACAGCAACAGGAAGGACACAGCAACAGGTAGGAGAGAGCAACAGGTAGGAGACAGCAACAGGTAGGAGACAGCAACAGGTAGGACACAGCAACAGGTAGGAGACAGCAACAGGTAGGAGACAGCAACAGGTAGGACAGCAACAGGTAGGAAACAGCAACAGGTAGGAGACAGCAACAGGTAGGAAACAGCAACAGGTAGGAGACAGCAACAGGTAGGAAACAGCAACAGGTAGGAGGCAGCAACAGGTAGGAAACAGCAACAGGTAGGAGACAGCAACAGGTAGGAGACAGTAACAGGTAGGACAGCAACAGGTAGGAAACAGCAACAGGTAGGAGGCAGCAACAGGTAGGAAACAGCAACAGGTAGGAGGCAGCAACAGGTAGGAAACAGCAACAGGTAGGAGACAGCAACAGTTAGGAAACAGCAACAGGTAGGAGGCAGCAACAGGTAGGAGGCAGCAACAGGTAGGAAACAGCAACAGGTAGGAGACAGCAACAGGTAGGAGACAGTAACAGGTAGGACAGCAACAGGTAGGAAACAGCAACAGGTAGGAGGCAGCAACAGGTAGGAAACAGCAACAGGTAGGAGGCAGCAACAGGTAGGAAACAGCAACAGGTAGGAGACAGCAACAGTTAGGAAACAGCAACAGGTAGGAGGCAGCAACAGGTAGGAAACAGCAACAGGTAGGAGACAGCAACAGGTAGGAGACAGTAACAGGTAGGACAGCAACAGGTAGGAGACAGCAACAGGTAGGAGGCAGCAACAGGTAGGAAACAGCAACAGGTAGGAGGCAGCAACAGGTAGGAAACAGCAACAGGTAGGAGACAGCAACAGTTAGGAAACAGCAACAGGTAGGAGGCAGCAACAGGTAGGAAACAGCAACAGGTAGGAGACAGTAACAGGTAGGAGACAGTAACAGGTAGGAGACAGTAACAGGTAGGAGACAGCAACAGGTAGGAGACAGTAACAGGTAGGAGACAGTAACAGGTAGGACAGCAACAGGTAGGAAACAGCAACAGGTAGGAGGCAGCAACAGGTAGGAAACAGCAACAGGTAGGAGACAGCAACAGGTAGGAAACAGCAACAGGTAGGAGGCAGCAACAGGTAGGAAACAGCAACAGGTAGGAGACAGCAACAGGTTAGTTGTTAATTCATTCATCTATTCAACTAATTTATTGATTTATCATAATTGGTTTTGTATAATCTGTATATCTGTATCGTATTCATATTTAATCACTATGATACGGGGGCGGCAGGTAGCCTGGTAGCCTAGGGGTTAGAGTGTTGGGCCAGTAACCAGAAGGTTGCTGGATCAAATCCCCGAGCTGACGAGGTAAAATCTGTCGTTCTGCCCCTGACCAAGGCAGTTAACCCACCGTTCCTAGGCCGTCATTGAAAATAAGAGTTTGTTCTTAACTGACTTGCCTAGTTAACTAATGAAATACAGCAACAGGTTTGATAAGGATATATACTGTTGATATTATATATTGATATTTATTTCTTGGTCTATAGACATTTAAATTGTCTGGTATTATATGGGAGAACAGATCGCTGGTTTATTTATAGTAGGCTACAAAGACAGGGGATTGAGTTTATAGGTGCTTTGGAGATACTCCTTCGTCAGACCACTGGACATGGTGTCCATTCTGTGAAACATCACTGAGAGAATGGAAACTGAGAATCTTGTAGGCGGTGGGATTGTTTAAAAAAAACTTTATTTAACAAGGCAAGTCCGTTAAGAACAAATTCTTATTTACAATGACGGTTTACACCGGCCAAACCCGGACGACGCTGGGCCAATTGTGCGCCTCCCTATGGGACTGTGATACAGCCTGGATTTGAACCAGGGTGTCTGTAGTGACGCCTCTAGCACTGAGACGCAGTGTCTTAGACCGCTGTGATACAGCCTGGATTTGAACCAGGGTGTCTGTAGTGACGCCTCTTTCACTGAGATGCAGTGTCTCAGACCGCTGTGATACAGCCTGGATTTGAACCAGGGTGTCTGTAGTGACGACCTCTAGCACTGAGATGCAGTGTCTTAGACCGCTGTGATACAGCCTGGATTTGAACCAGGGTGTCTGTAGTGACGACCTCTAGCACTGAGATGCAGTGTCTCAGACCGCTGTGATACAGTCTGGATTTGAACCAGGGTGTCTGTAGTGACGCCTCTAACACTAAGATGCAGTGTCTCAGACCGCTGTGATACAGCCTGGATTTGAACCAGGGTGTCTGTAGTGACGCCTCTAGCACTAAGATGCAGTGTCTCAGACCGCTGTGATACAGCCTGGATTTGAACCAGGGTGTCTGTAGTGACGCCTCCAGCACTGAGACGCAGTGTCTCAGACCGCTGTGATACAGCCTGGATTTGAACCAGGGTGTCTGTAGTGACGCCTCTAGCACTAAGATGCAGTGCCTCAGACCGCTGTGATACAGCCTGGATTTGAACCAGGGTGTCTGTAGTGACACCTCTTTCACTGAGATGCAGTGTCTCAGACCGCTGTGATACAGCCTGGATTTGAACCAGGGTGTCTGTAGTGACGCCTCTAGCACTGAGATGCAGTGTCTCAGACCGCTGCGCCACTCGTGATAAACAGTTGCAGAACCAAGCTCACATACGATTTGCCGTTCTTAGTTGGAGGAGAGATTTGAGTGTCGCACCACCACCCACAGAATCCAGACACAGCTGTCAATCTGTCTAATCCTCTCTGTTATCTTGTTGCTTTTAAACGTGATCAAGGAGGGATTTTATGTGGTTGTTTTTTTTTGGGGGGGGGGCATGTAAACAGGGTCCTTGCAAATCCTAGAACACTTTTGATATTTGTTTAGAAAGTAGAACTTGTTTGTTTTCTTTGGCTCGATAAGTTATTCGGAGGGAAAGGGAATTATTGGGAATCATAAAGGGAATTATAACAAAGGGAATGGTTGATTTCAGAGATAAAAGAGATTTGCTGGAGCTGGCATACATTTGTACAAGACAACATCTCCAATCCTTTGTGTGATCTGATATCTGATGTGGAGTCTAGGCTGAGCTGGGCTTGGCACTCAATGGACCAGCCTTTGTTTCAACTCTCTAACTACATCTTTCTCTCTCTGTGTCTCTTTCTCTCTCTCTCTCTCTCTCTGTCTTTCTCTGTGTATCTTTCTCTCTCTCTCTCTCTGTGTCTATTTCTCTCTCTCTCTCTCTCTCTGTCTTTCTCTCTCTGTGTCTCTTTCTCTCTCTCTCTGTGTCTCTTTCTCTCTCTCTCTCTGTCTCTCTCTCTGTGTCTCTCTCTCTCTCTCTGTGTCTCTCTCTCTCTGTCTCTCTCTCTCTCAATTCAATTCAAGGGGCTTTATTGCCATGGGAAACATATGTTAACATTGCCAAAGCAAGTGAAGTAGATAATATACATAAGTGAAACAAACATTAAAAATTAACAGTAAACATTACACTCACAGAAGTTTCAAAAGAATAAAGACATCACAAATGTCATATTATGTATATATACAGTGTTGTAACGATGTGCAAATGGTTAAAGTACAAAAGGGAAAATAATATATAAATATGGGTTGTATTTACAATGGTGTTTGTTCTTCACTGGTTGCCCTTTTCTTGTGGCAACAGGTCACACATCTTGCTGCTGTGATGTCACACTGTGGAATTTCTCCGAGTAGATATGGGAGTTTATCAAAATTGGATTTGTTTTCAAATTCTTTGTGGATCTGTGTAATCTGAGGGAAATATGTCTCTCTAATATGGTCATACATTGGGCAGGAGGTTAGGAAGTGCAGCTCAGTTTCCACCTCATTTTGTGGGCAGTGTGCACATAGCCTGTCTTCTCTTGAGAGCCAAGTCTGCCTACAGCGGCCTTTCTCAATAGCAAGGCTATGCTCACTGAGTCTGTACATAGTCAAAGCTTTCCATAAGTTTGGGTCAGTCACAGTGGTCAGGTATTCTGCCACTGTGTACTCTCTGTTTAGGGCCAAATAACATTCTAGTTTCCCCCTGTTTTTTCGTAAATTCTTTCCAATGTGTCAAGTAATTATCTTTTTGTTTTCTCATGATTTGGTTGGGTCTAATTGTGTTGCTGTCCTGGGGCTCTGTGGGGTGTGTTTGTGTTTGTGAACAGAGCCCCAGGACCAGCTTGCTTAGGGGACTCTTCTCCAGGTTCATCTCTCTGTAGGTGATGGCTTTGTTATGGAAGGTTTGGGAATCGCTTCCTTTTAGGTGGTTGTAGAATTTAACGTCTCTTTTCTGGATTTTGATAATTAGCGGGTATCGGCCTAATTCTGCTCTGCATTAATTATTTGGTGTTCTACGTTGTACACTGAGGATATTTTTGCAGAATTCTGCATGCAGAGTCTCAATTTGGTGTTTTTCCCATTTAGTGAATTCTTGGTTGGTGAGCGGACCCCAGACCTCACAACCATAAAGGGCAATGGGCTCTATGACTGATTCAAGTATTTTTAGCTAGGTCCCCCCCCCAAAAAACACTTGTTTGTGTACATGCATTTTATAATGTCGTATGTTTTTCCTTCAACACCACTATCCATCAATTTGTAAAGCAGACCCTCATGCCAAATTGAGTCGAAGGCTGAGAAGACTTGCCTTTGTTTCGATTTGTTTGTTTGTCAATTAGGGTGTGCAGGGTGAATACGTGGTCTGTTGTACAATAATTTGGTAAAAAGCCAATTTGACATTTGCTCAGTACATTGTTTTCACTGAGGAAATGTACAAGTCTGCTGTTGACGTTCTCCTCTCTCTCTCTCTCTCTCTCTCTCCCTCCCCCTCTCTCTCTGCTCTCCTCTCTCTCCCTCCCCCTCTCTCTCTCTCTCTCAATTCAAGGGCTTTATTTATTTATTTTAAAGAAATTTAAGAGTATAATAAACAAAAGTGAAATAAACAATACAAATTTAGCGTAAACATTACACTCACAGAAGTTCCAAAAGAATAAAGACATTTCAAATGTCATATTACATATATATACAGTGTTATAATGATCTCGATCTCTCTCTCTCTCTCTCCTCTGCTATGCCACTTTCTCTCTCTCTCAATTCAATTTAAATTCAAAGGACCTTTATTGGCATTGAAAACATATGTTTACATTGCCAAAACAAGTTAAATCAACAGTCACGAATTAACAGTTAACATTACACACACACACAAATGAATAAAAAACTGTCTTTCTTTCAAAAACTAATAAAGACTCCCTTTTTCTCTGTCCTCCATCTCCAGTATGTGTTGGCTGGGTCTCCTGGTGGTGCTGGCCCTGACCCCATGGACCCTGGCACAGTTTCCCAGAGAATGTGTCACCTCAGTGGGGCTACGCAGCGGCCAGTGCTGCCCCTCTCCCGCTGGAGCCCTGGGTGACGAGTGTGGTTCTGCCACAGGGAGGGGTCAGTGTGTGTCCGTAGCTGCCGACAGCCACCGCCACGGCCCCCAGTACCCACATGATGGCCGGGACGACCGGGAGCGCTGGCCGTTAAGGTTCTTTAACCGGACGTGCCGGTGTAACGGGAACTTTGCGGGGTATAACTGTGGCTGGTGCAGACATGGACTCACCGGACCTAACTGTGATCAGAGGATATCTGTGGGTAAGAGAGAGGGAGGTGTATTTATTTATCTGATTGGATATAGTCTCTTTCCTCTCTTTCCTACTTCCTTTAAAAAAATAGATAATAAATATATTTATTCTAGGTTTTCTTCATACATCCATGTATTTCTTTATCAGAGACCATCTAGTTTCTAATGTACAATATTTGATGCATCTCTCCCTTCCTCCCTCTTCCCTTCCCTGTTTCCCTCACCCTTTCTTCTCCCTCCCTCCCTCCCTCCCCCATGCTTCCCTCCATCCTCCCTGTTTCCCTCCATCCATCCTCCCTGCTTCCCTCCCTCCCCCATGCTTCCCTTCCTCCCTTCATCCTCCCTCATCCCACCACCCTCCCTGCATCCCTCCCCCCTCAATGCTTCCCTCCCTCCCGCCATCCTCCCTCCCTCCCTCCATGCTTCCCTCCCCCATCCTCCCTGCTTCCCTCCCTCCCCCATGCTTCCCTCCCTCCCTCCATGCTTCCCTTCCCTCCCTCCATCCTTCCTGCTTCCCTCCCTCCCTCTCTCCAGTCAGGAGGAATGTGATGCAGATGAGTTCAGCAGAGAAGCAGGTGTTTGTGAACTCTCTGGACCAGGCCAAGAGGACCGTCCACCCTGACCTGGTCATCTGCACACGACGGTAACCCGTTTGACGGTGCTGTGATCTTAATGAGCGGAGGTCGATCTGCTTCGATCTGATTGTGCATCGGAACCAAATAACTGATACTTCATCACCATTCATCTGTTTAAATATCATATAATCTCATTCGTTAGAGATTTGGAGGCTAGAGATTAGAGGATTAGAGGCTAGAGGTTAGATATTTGGATTCTAGAGATTAGAGATTTGGAGGCTAGAGGTAAGAGAATTGGAGGCTAGAGATTGGAGGCTAGAGGTTATAGAATTGGAGTCTAGAGGTAAGAGATTTGGAGGCTAGAGATTGGAGGCTAGAGGTAAGAGAATTGGAGGTTATAGAATTGGAGAGCTTTGGAGGCTAGAGATAAGAGAATTGAAGGCTAGAGGTTGGAGAATTGGAGGCTAGAGGTTAGAGATATGGAGGCTAGAGGTAAGAGATTTGGAGGCTAGAGATTAGAGATTTGAAGGCTAGAGGTTATAGAATTGAAGGCTAGAGGTTAGAGAATTGGAGGCTAGAGGTTATAGAATTGGAGGCTAGAGGTTATTTGGAGGCTAGAGGTTAGAGAATTGGAGGCTAGAGGTTAGAGAATTGGAGGCTAGAGGTTATAGAATTGGAGGCTAGAGATTGGAGGCTAGAGATTAGAGAATTGGAGGCTAGAGATTGGAGGCTAGAGGTTAGAGAATTGGAGGCTAGCGGTTAGAGAATTGGAGGCTAGAGGTTAGAGAATTGGAGGCTAGAGGTTATAGAATTGAAGGCTAGAGATTAGAGAATTGGAGGCTAGAGGTTATAGAATTGAAGGCTAGAGGTTAGAGAATTGG
Source organism: Salvelinus alpinus (assembly GCF_045679555.1). NCBI lineage: Eukaryota > Metazoa > Chordata > Actinopteri > Salmoniformes > Salmonidae > Salvelinus > Salvelinus alpinus. Next base: position 88,130,500 of record NC_092091.1, on the reverse strand, counting down.
AGGCTAGAGGTTAGAGATTTGGAGGCTAGAGATTAGAGATTTGAGGGCTAGAGGTTATAGAATTGAAGGCTAGAGGTTAGAGAATTGGAGGCTAGAGGTTATAGAATTGAGGCTAGAGGTTAGAGAATTGGAGGCTAGAGGTTATAGAATTGGAGGCTAGAGGTTAGAGAATTGAAGGCTAGAGGTTAGAGAATTGGAGGCTAGAGGTTAGAGATTTGGAGGCTAGAGGTTAGAGAATTGGAGGCTAGAGTTAGAGAATTGGAGGCTAGAGTTAGAGAATTGGAGGCTAGAGTTAGAGATTTGGAGGCTAGAGGTTAGAGAATTGGAGGCTAGAGGTTAGAGATTTGGAGGCTAGAGGTTAGAGATTTGGAGGCTAGAAGTAGAGATTTGGAGGCTAGAGGTTAGAGAATTGGAGGCTAGAGTTAGAGAATTGGAGGCTAGAGTTAGAGATTTGGAGGCTAGAGGTTAGAGAATTGGAGGCTAGAGGTTAGAGATTTGGAGGCTAGAGGTTAGAGATTTGGAGGCTAGAAGTAGAGATTTGGAGGCTAGAGGTTAGAGAATTGGAGGCTAGAGTTAGAGTTTTGGAGGCTAGAGGTTATAGAATTAGAGGCTAGAGTTAGAGATTTGGATGGGAGCTTGGTTGTGCATTAAACTCCACTTTGCCACATTGCCATTGGTAAATCGTCATCTCTCTACAGTTACCAGGAAGTGTATGGTCCGGACGGTAACACCCCTCAGTTTGACAACATCTCCATCTATAACTACTTTGTGTGGACACACTACTACTCTGTCAGCAAGACCTACATGGGGGCGGGGCAGGCTAGCTTTGGGGGCGTGGACTTTTCTCACGAAGGCCCGGGATTCGTCACCTGGCACAGGTTCCACCTGCTGCAGCTGGAGAGAGATATGCAGGTGAGTGAGAGAAGGGGTTACAGAGTGTATGTGTGTGAGAGAGAAAATAGAGAGTGTATGTGAGATAGAGAAGAGTGTGTGTGTGTGTGTGTGTGTGTGTGTGTGTGTGTGTGTGTGTGTGTGTGTTCAATATTACCATATATTCAACCATTGTCAAACCCTCTCTCGACCAATCAGAATTGAGTATTCAGCCAAGCAGGGGTTATAAACTGTAATATTGATCCTTACCATATATGTCTTCCCCCTCCATCCCTCCATCTCTCCATCTCCCCATCCCTCCATCTCCCCATCCATCTCTCCATCCCTCCATCTCCCCATCCATCCATCTCTCCATCCATCCATCTCTCCATTTCTCCATCCATTCATCTCTCCATCCATCCATCTCCCCATCGACCCATCCATCCATCCATCCATTTCCCCATCCCTCCATCTCCCCATCCATCCATCTCTCCATCCATCCATCTCTCCATCCATTCATCTCCCCATCCACCCATCGACCCATCCATCCATCTCTCCATCCATCCATTTCCCCATCCCCCCATCCCTCCATCCAACTCTCCATCCCTCCATCTCCCCATCCATCCATCTCTCCATCTCTCCATCCATCCATCTCTCCATCTCCCCATCCATCCACTCTCCATCTCCCCATCCATCCATCTCTCCATCCATCCATCCATCCATCTCCCCATCCATCCATCCATCCATTCATCTCTCCATCCATTCATCTCCCATCTCTCATCTCTCCAGGACATGCTGGGTGATGCCACCTTTGCCCTCCCCTACTGGAACTTTGCCATCGGCGGCAGTGAGTGTGACGTGTGTACTGACGACCTCCTAGGAGCCAGGTCTGCCTTCGATATGAACAGCCTCAGCCCCAACTCTGTCTTCTCCCAGTGGAGGGTGATCTGTGAGAGTGTGGAGGACTACGACACTCTGGGAACCATCTGTAACAGTGAGCAGGATATGTCCTAACACCTTGTAAACACTACGACACTCTGGGAACCATCTGTAACAGTGAGCAGGATATGTCCTAACACCTTGTAAACACTACGACACTCTGGGAACCATCTGTAACAGTGAGCAGGATATGTCCTAACACCTTGTAAACACTACGACCCTCTGGGAACCATCTGTAACAGTGAGCAGGATATGTTCTAACACCTTGTAAACACTACGACACTCTGGGAACCATCTGTAACAGTGAGCAGGATATGTCCTAACACCTTGTAAACACTACGACACTCTGGGAACCATCTGTAACAGTGAGCAGGATATGTCCTAACACCTTGTAAACACTACGACACTCTGGGAACCATCTGTAACAGTGAGCAGGATATGTCCTAACACCTTGTAAACACTACGACCCTCTGGGAACCATCTGTAACAGTGAGCAGGATATGTTCTAACACCTTGTAAACACTACGACACTCTGGGAACCATCTGTAACAGTGAGCAGGATATGTCCTAACACCTTGTAAACACTACGACACTCTGGGAACCATCTGTAACAGTGAGCAGGATATGTCCTAACACCTTGTAAACACTACGACACTCTGGGAACCATCTGTAACAGTGAGCATGATATGTACTAACACCTTGTAAACACTACGACCCTCTGGGAACCATCTGTAACAGTGATGACTAACCCTTTTTACTAACCCTCTGCTATGGAGACTGAGCTGGCTTTTCTAGTACAGCACTAGGCTAAATCTGAGTCAGGGAAACTGACAGTAACACACCCCAGACTGATCTGGGGCAGGGAAACTGACAGTAACTAACCCAAGACTGATCTGGGGCAGGGAAACTGACAGTAACTAACCCAAGACTGATCTGGGACAGGGAAACTGACAGTAACTAACCAGAGACTGATCTGGGGCAGGGAAACTGACAGTAACTAACCAGAGACTGATCTGGGGCAGGGAAACTGACAGTAACTAACCATAGACTGATCTGGGGCAGGGAAACTGACAGTAACTAACCAGACACTGATCTGGGGCAGGGAAACTGACAGTAACTAACCCCAGACTGATCTGGGGCAGGGAAACTGACAGTAACTCACCCCAGACTGATCTGGGACAGGGAAACTGACAGGTAACTAACCAGAGACTGATCTGGGGCAGGGAAACTGACAGTAACTAACCAGAGACTGATCTGGGGCAGGGAAACTAACAGTAACTAACCAGAGACTGATCTGGGGCAGGGAAACTAACAGTAACTAACCAGAGACTGATCTGGGGCAGGGAAACTGACAGTAACTAATCAGAGACTGATCTGGGGCAGGGAAACTGACAGTAACTAACCAGAGACTGATCTGAGGCAGGGAAACTGACAGTAACTAACCAGAGACTGATCTGGGGCAGGGAAACTGACAGTAACTAACCAGAGACTGATCTGGGGCAGGGAAACTGACAGTAACTAATCAGAGACTGATCTGGGGCAGGGAAACTGACAGTAACTAACCAGAGACTGATCTGGGGCAGGGAAACTGACAGTAACTAACCAGAGACTGATCTGGGGCAGGGAAACTGACAGTAACTAACCAGAGACTGATCTGGGGCAGGGAAACTGACAGTAACTAACCAGAGACTGATCTGGGGCAGGGAAACTGACAGTAACTAACCCCAGACTGATCTGGGGCAGGGAAACTGATATAAACTAAACCAGACTGATCTGGGGAAGGGAAACTGACAGTAACTAACCCAAGACTGATCTGGGGCAGGGAAACGGACAGTAACTAACCCAAGACTGATCTGGGGCAGGGAAACTGACAGTAACTAACCCGAGACTGATCTGGGGCAGGGAAACTGACAGTAACTAACCAGAGATTGATCTGGGGCAGGGAAACTGACAGTAACTAACCAGAGACTGATCTGGGGCAGGGAAACTGACAGTAACTAACCAGAGACTGATCTGGGGCAGGGAAACTGACAGTAACACACCCCAGACTGATCTGGGGCAGGGAAACTGACAGTAACTAACCCGAGACTGATCTGGGGCAGGGAAACTGACAGTAACTAACCAGAGATTGATCTGGGGCAGGGAAACTGACAGTAACTAACCAGAGACTGATCTGGGGCAGGGAAATTGACAGTAACACACCCCAGACTGTACCACTCTGGATAGTGGGAACCATCTGTAACAGTGGTTTTGGTTGGACCTGTTAGAAGTAGTGCTGGCTAGTGATTTCTCTGGGCTTTGGAAGGAATTATAACTAACACACAATGAACAACAGGGTTCTGAAGGTCTGGACGAAGGAATCAGTAGTATAATCTACATTCACATGACTCCAGATTAGGAGATTAGTCTGGTTGGTATGCATAATCTGGGCCAGATTACAACACTCACTTCCTCACTGCTTTTGTCTCAGTAAATGTCCTACAATTTCCTAGAGATTCAAAATTGCAAAATTGACCTGACAGAACATGAGGAGTGAGGGTGTGTGACCTGACAGAACATGAGGAGTGAGGGTGTGTGACCTGACAGAACATGAGAGGAGTGAGGGTGTGTGACCTGACAGAACATGAGAGGAGTGAGGGTGTGTGACCTGACAGAACATGAGGAGTGAGGGTGTGTGACCTGACAAAACATGAGGAGTGAGGGTGTGTGACCTGACAGAACATGAGAGGAGTGAGGGTGTGTGACCTGACAGAACATGAGGAGTGAGGGTGTGTGACCTGACAGAACATGAGGAGTGAGGGTGTGTGACCTGACAGAACATGAGAGGAGTGAGGGTGTGTGACCTGACAGAACATGAGGAGTGAGGGTGTGTGACCTGACAGAACATGAGGAGTGAGGGTGTGTGACCTGACAAAACATGAGGAGTGAGGGTGTGTGACCTGACAGAACATGAGGAGTGAGGGTATGTGACCTGACAAAACATGAGGAGTGAGGGTGTGTGACCTGACAGAACATGAGAGGAGTGAGGGTGTGTGACCTGACAGAACATGGGAGGAGTGAGGGTGTGTGACCTGACAGAACATGAGGAGTGAGGGTGTGTGACCTGACAGAACATGAGGAGTGAGGGTGTGTGACCTGACAGAACATGAGAGGAGTGAGGGTGTGTGACCTGACAGAACATGAGAGGAGTGAGGGTGTGTGACCTGACAGAACATGAGGAGTGAGGGTGTGTGACCTGACAGAACATGAGAGGAGTGAGGGTGTGTGACCTGACAGAACATGAGAGGAGTGAGGGTGTGTGACCTGACAGAACATGAGAGGAGTGAGGGTGTGTGACCTGACAGAACATGAGGAGTGAGGGTGTGTGACCTGACAGAACATGAGGAGTGAGGGTGTGTGACCTGACAGAACATGAGGAGTGAGGGTGTGTGACCTGACAGAACATGAGGAGTGAGGGTGTATGACCTGACAGAACATGAGGAGTGAGGGTGTGTGACCTGACAGAACATGAGGTGTGAGGGTGTGTGACCTGACAGAACATGAGGAGTGAGGGTGTGTGACCTGACAGAACATGAGGAGTGAGGGTGTGTGACCTGACAGAACATGAGGAGTGAGGGTGTGTGACCTGACAGAACATGAGGAGTGAGGGTGTGTGACCTGACAGAACATGAGGAGTGACAGTGTGTGACCTGACAGAACATGAGGAGTGAGGGTGTGTGACCTGACAGAACATGAGAGGAGTGAGGGTGTGTGACCTGACAGAACATGAGGAGTGAGGGTGTGTGACCTGACAGAACATGAGGAGTGAGGGTGTGTGACCTGACAGAACATGAGGAGTGAGGGTGTGTGACCTGACAGAACATGAGGAGTGAGGGTGTGTGACCTGACAGAACATGAGGAGTGAGGGTGTGTGACCTGACAGAACATGAGGAGTGAGGGTGTGTGACCTGACAGAACATGAGAGGAGTGAGGGTGTGTGACCTGACAGAACATGAGAGGAGTGAGGGTGTGTGACCTGACAGAACATGAGAGGAGTGACAGTGTGTGACCTGACAGAACATGAGGAGTGAGGGTGTGTGACCTGACAGAACATGAGAGGAGTGAGGGTGTGTGACCTGACAGAACATGAGAGGAGTGACAGTGTGTGACCTGACAGAACATGAGGAGTGAGGGTGTGTGACCTGACAGAACATGAGAGGAGTGAGGGTGTATGACCTGACAGAACATGAGAGGAGTGACAGTGTGTGACCTGACAGAACATGAGGAGTGAGGGTGTGTGACCTGACAGAACATGAGAGGAGTGAGGGTGTGTGACCTGACAGAACATGAGGAGTGAGGGTGTGTGACCTGACAGAACATGAGAGGAGTGAGGGTGTGTGACCTGACAGAACATGAGAGGAGTGAGGGTGTGTGACCTGACAGAACATGAGAGGAGTGAGGGTGTGTGACCTGACAGAACATGAGAGGAGTGACAGTGTGTGACCTGACAGAACATGAGGAGTGAGGGTGTGTGACCTGACAGAACATGAGGAGTGAGGGTGTGTGACCTGACAGAACATGAGAGGAGTGACAGTGTGTGACCTGACAGAACATGAGGAGTGAGGGTGTGTGACCTGACAGAACATGAGAGGAGTGAGGGTGTGTGACCTGACAGAACATGAGAGGAGTGAGGGTGTGTGACCTGACAGAACATGAGGAGTGAGGGTGTGTGACCTGACAGAACATGAGAGGAGTGAGGGTGTGTGACCTGACAGAACATGAGGAGTGAGGGTGTGTGACCTGACAGAACATGAGGAGTGAGGGTGTGTGACCTGACAGAACATGAGGAGTGAGGGTGTGTGACCTGACAGAACATGAGGAGTGACAGTGTGTGACCTGACAGAACATGAGGAGTGACAGTGTGTGACCTGACAGAACATGAGGAGTGAGGGTGTGTGACCTGACAGAACATGAGAGGAGTGAGGGTGTGTGACCTGACAGAACATGAGGAGTGAGGGTGTGTGACCTGACAGAACATGAGAGGAGTGAGGGTGTGTGACCTGACAGAACATGAGAGGAGTGACAGTGTGTGACCTGACAGAACATGAGGAGTGACAGTGTGTGACCTGACAGAACATGAGAGGAGTGACAGTCTGTGACCTGACAGAACATGAGGAGTGAGGGTGTGTGACCTGACAGAACATGAGAGGAGTGAGGGTGTGTGACCTGACAGAACATGAGAGGAGTGACAGTGTGTGACCTGACAGAACATGAGGAGTGAGGGTGTGTGACCTGACAGAACATGAGAGGAGTGAGGGTGTGTGACCTGACAGAACATGAGAGGAGTGACAGTGTGTGACCTGACAGAACATGAGGAGTGAGGGTGTGTGACCTGACAGAACATGAGGAGTGAGGGTGTGTGACCTGACAGAACATGAGAGGAGTGAGGGTGTGTGACCTGACAGAACATGAGGAGTGAGGGTGTGTGACCTGACAGAACATGAGAGGAGTGAGGGTGTGTGACCTGACAGAACATGAGGAGTGAGGGTGTGTGACCTGACAGAACATGAGAGGAGTGAGGGTGTGTGACCTGACAGAACATGAGAGGAGTGAGGGTGTGTGACCTGACAGAACATGAGAGGAGTGAGGGTGTGTGACCTGACAGAACATGAGAGGAGTGACAGTGTGTGACCTGACAGAACATGAGGAGTGAGGGTGTGTGACCTGACAGAACATGAGGAGTGAGGGTGTGTGACCTGACAGAACATGAGAGGAGTGAGGGTGTGTGACCTGACAGAACATGAGAGGAGTGACAGTGTGTGACCTGACAGAACATGAGAGGAGTGACAGTGTGTGACCTGACAGAACATGAGGAGTGAGGGTGTGTGACCTGACAGAACATGAGAGGAGTGAGGGTGTGTGACCTGACAGAACATGAGGAGTGAGGGTGTGTGACCTGACAGAACATGAGAGGAGTGAGGGTGTGTGACCTGACAGAACATGAGAGGAGTGAGGGTGTGTGACCTGACAGAACATGAGAGGAATGAGGGTGTGTGACCTGACAGAACATGAGGAGTGACAGTGTGTGACCTGACAGAACATGAGAGGAGTGAGGGTGTGTGACCTGACAGAACATGAGGAGTGAGGGTGTGTGACCTGACAGAACATGAGAGGACTGAGGGTGTGTGACCTGACAGAACATGAGGAGTGACAGTGTGTGACCTGACAGAACATGAGAGGAGTGAGGGTGTGTGACCTGACAGAACATGAGGAGTGAGGGTGTGTGACCTGACAGAACATGAGGAGTGAGGGTGTGTGACCTGACAGAACATGAGGAGTGAGGGTGTGTGACCTGACAGAACATGAGAGGAGTGAGGGTGTGTGACCTGACAGAACATGAGGAGTGAGGGTGTGTGACCTGACAGAACATGAGAGGAGTGAGGGTGTGTGACCTGACAGAACATGAGAGGAGTGAGGGTGTGTGACCTGACAGAACATGAGAGGAGTGAGGGTGTGTGACCTGACAGAACATGAGGAGTGACAGTGTGTGACCTGGCAGAACATGAGAGGAGTGAGGGTGTGTGACCTGACAGAACATGAGGAGTGAGGGTGTGTGACCTGACAGAACATGAGAGGACTGAGGGTGTGTGACCTGACAGAACATGAGGAGTGACAGTGTGTGACCTGACAGAACATGAGAGGAGTGAGGGTGTGTGACCTGACAGAACATGAGGAGTGAGGGTGTGTGACCTGACAGAACATGAGGAGTGAGGGTGTATCACCTGACAGAACATGAGGAGTGAGGGTGTGTGACCTGACAGAACATGAGAGGAGTGAGGGTGTGTGACCTGACAGAACATGAGAGGAGTGAGGGTGTGTGACCTGACAGAACATGAGAGGAGTGAGGGTGTGTGACCTGACAGAACATGAGAGGAGTGAGGGTGTGTGACCTGACAGAACATGAGAGGAGTGAGGGTGTGTGACCTGACAGAACATGAGAGGAGTGAGGGTGTGTGACCTGACAGAACATGAGGAGTGAGGGTGTGTGACCTGACAGAACATGAGAGGAGTGAGGGTGTGTGACCTGACAGAACATGAGGAGTGAGGGTGTGTGACCTGACAGAACATGAGAGGAGTGAGGGTGTGTGACCTGACAGAACATGAGAGGAGTGAGGGTGTGTGACCTGACAGAACATGAGGAGTGAGGGTGTGTGACCTGACAGAACATGAGGAGTGAGGGTGTGTGACCTGACAGAACATGAGAGGAGTGAGGGTGTGTGATCTGACAGAACATGAGAGGAGTGAGGGTGTGTGACCTGACAGAACATGAGAGGAGTGAGGGTGTGTGACCTGACAGAACATGAGAGGAGTGAGGGTGTGTGACCTGACAAAACATGAGAGGAGTGAGGGTGTGTGACCTGACAGAACATGAGAGGAGTGACAGTGTGTGACCTGACAGAACATGAGGAGTGAGGGTGTGTGACCTGACAGAACATGAGGAGTGAGGGTGTGTGACCTGACAGAACATGAGAGGACTGAGGGTGTGTGACCTGACAGAACATGAGGAGTGACAGTGTGTGACCTGACAGAACATGAGAGGAGTGAGGGTGTGTGACCTGACAGAACATGAGAGGAGTGACAGTGTGTGACCTGACAAAACATGAGAGGAGTGACAGTGTGTGACCTGACAGAACATGAGGAGTGAGGGTGTGTGACCTGACAGAACATGAGAGGAGTGAGGGTGTGTGACCTGACAGAACATGAGAGGAGTGAGGGTGTGTGACCTGACAGAACATGAGAGGAGTGAGGGTGTGTGACCTGACAGAACATGAGGAGTGAGGGTGTGTGACCTGACAAAACGTGAGAGGAGTGAGGGTGTGTGACCTGACAGAACATGAGGAGTGAGGGTGTGTGACCTGACAGAACATGAGAGGAGTGACTGTGTGTGACCTGACAGAACATGAGAGGAGTGACAGTGTGTGACCTGACAGAACATGAGGAGTGAGGGTGTGTGACCTGACAAAACATGAGGAGTGAGGGTGTGTGACCTGCCAGAACATGAGGAGTGACAGTGTGTGACCTGACAGAACATGAGGAGTGAGGGTGTGTGACCTGACAGAACATGAGGAGTGAGGGTGTGTGACCTGACAAAACATGAGGAGTGAGGGTGTGTGACCTGCCAGAACATGAGGAGTGAGGGTGTGTGACCTGACAGAACATGAGGAGTGAGGGTGTGTGACCTGCCAGAACATGAGGAGTGAGGGTGTGTGACCTGACAGAACATGAGGAGTGAGGGTGTGTGACCTGCCAGAACATGAGGAGTGACAGTGTGTGACCTGACAGAACATGAGGAGTGAGGGTGTGTGACCTGACAAAACATGAGGAGTGAGGGTGTGTGACCTGCCAGAACATGAGGAGTGAGGGTGTGTGACCTGACAGAACATGAGGAGTGAGGGTGTGTGACCTGCCAGAACATGAGGGAGTGAGGGTGTGTGACCTGACAGAACATGAGGAGTGAGGGTGTGTGACCTGACAGAACATGAGGAGTGAGGGTGTGTGACCTGCTCAGTGATATCTAGTAGCTGTCCAGTCTGTCTCCTATCTGATCCTCTTTACCTCAGTATACAGGGAACAACACATTATGGTCATGTGATTTCCTAATATGGGCGTTATGAGGCTAAGGAGGAAGAAGTCTGCCAGTCTACTGGTTCTCTTTGATCAAGAGGAATTACACTCAAATGGACAGATAGACAGCACACAGCTATGCAGTATCTCCTCACGCGCGCGTGTGCGTGCGAGAGATTTTCCTGACCAGTGACCACATGATCTAACCAGTGGGAAAACGTCTTTGTCTGAAAGCATAACTAACCATTGAATCCTTGATTTGATTCCTAAATTCCTTGCCTCCCTCTCAAAGCTCATTGGAGGAAAAGATCCAATCAAGGCCCTTCCCCTTGGAGCCCCTCCTCCAGTGACCTTTGAGAGGAAGGGGAGGAATGATTAAGGAATCAAGGACAGAAGGAATCAAGGACCGAAGGAATCAAGGGTTTAACGGCTAGTTTTCAGACAGAGCCAAGGAGTCCAGGGAAAACCTCCCTATTCCTTTTATAGTGCACTACTTAGTGCACTACTGTTGTCAACAGAAGCTCATTACATAGTATATAGTGCACTACTTAGTGCACTACTGTTGTCAACAGAAGCTCATTACATAGTTATAGTGCACTACTTAGTGCACTACTGTTGTCAACAGAAGCTCATTACATAGTTATAGTGCACTACTTAGTGCACTACTGTTGTCAACAGAAGCTCATTACATAGTATATAGTGCACTACTTAGTGCACTACTGTTGTCAACAGAAGCTCATTACATAGTTATAGTGCACTACTTAGTGCACTACTGTTGTCAACAGAAGCTCATTACATAGTTATAGTGCACTACTTAGTGCACTACTGTTGTCAACAGAAGCTCATTACATAGTTATAGTGCACTACTTAGTGCACTACTGTGGTCAACAGAAGCTCATTACATAGTTATAGTGCACTACTTAGTGCACTACTGTTGTCAACAGAAGCTCATTACATAGTTATAGTGCACTACTTAGTGCACTACTGTTGTCAACAGAAGCTCATTACATAGTATATAGTGCACTACTTAGTGCACTACTGTTGTCAACAGAAGCTCATTACATAGTTATAGTGCACTACTTAGTGCACTACTGTTGTCAACAGAAGCTCATTACATAGTTATAGTGCACTACTTAGTGCACTACTGTTGTCAACAGAAGCTCATTACATAGTATATAGTGCACTACTTAGTGCACTACTGTTGTCAACAGAAGCTCATTACATAGTTATAGTGCACTACTGTTGTCAACAGAAGCTCATTACATAGTATATAGTGCACTACTTAGTGCACTACTGTTGTCAACAGAAGCTCATTACATAGTATATAGTGCACTACTTAGTGCACTACTGTTGTCAACAGAAGCTCATTACATAGTATATAGTGCACTACTTAGTGCACTACTGTTGTCAACAGAAGCTCATTACATAGTATATAGTGCACTACTTAGTGCACTACTGTTGTCAACAGAAGCTCATTACATAGTATATAGTGCACTACTTAGTGCACTACTGTTGTCAACAGAAGCTCATTACATAGTTATAGTGCACTACTGTTGTCAACAGAAGCTCATTACATAGTTATAGTGCACTACTTAGTGCACTACTGTTGTCAACAGAAGCTCATTACATAGTTATAGTGCACTACTTAGTGCACTACTGTTGTCAACAGAAGCTCATTACATAGTTATAGTGCACTACTTAGTGCACTACTGTTGTCAACAGAAGCTCATTACATAGTTATAGTGCACTACTTAGTGCACTACTGTTGTCAACAGAAGCTCATTACATAGTTATAGTGCACTACTTAGTGCACTACTGTTGTCAACAGAAGCTCATTACATAGTTATAGTGCCCTACTTAGTGCACTACTGTTGTCAACAGAAGCTCATTACAAAGTATATAGTGCACTACTTAGTGCACTACTGTTGACAACAGAAGCTCATTACATAGTTATAGTGCACTACTTAGTGCACTACTGTTGTCAACAGAAGCTCATTACATAGTTATAGTGCACTACTTAGTGCACTACTGTTGTCAACAGAAGCTCATTACATAGTATATAGTGCACTACTTAGTGCACTACTGTTGTCAACAGAAGCTCATTACATAGTTATAGTGCACTACTTAGTGCACTACTGTTGTCAACAGAAGCTCATTACATAGTTATAGTGCACTACTTAGTGCACTACTGTTGTCAACAGAAGCTCATTACATAGTTATAGTGCACTACTTAGTGCACTACTGTTGTCAACAAAAGCTCATTACATAGTATATAGTGCACTACTTAGTGCACTACTGTTGTAAACAGAAGCTCATTACATAGTTATAGTGCACTACTTAGTGCACTACTGTTGTCAACAGAAGCTCATTACATAGTTATAGTGCACTACTTAGTGCACTACTGTTGTCAACAGAAGCTCATTACATAGTATATAGTGCACTACTTAGTGCACTACTGTTGTCAACAGAAGCTCATTACATAGTTATAGTGCACTACTTAGTGCACTACTGTTGTCAACAGAAGCTCATTACATAGTATATAGTGCACTACTTAGTGCACTACTGTTGTCAACAGAAGCTCATTACATAGTTATAGTGCACTACTGTTGTCAACAGAAGCTCATTACATAGTTATAGTGCACTACTTAGTGCACTACTGTTGTCAACAGAAGCTCATTACATAGTATATAGTGCACTACTTAGTGCACTACTGTTGTCAACAGAAGCTCATTACATAGTATATAGTGCACTACTTAGTGCACTACTGTTGTCAACAGAAGCTCATTACATAGTATATAGTGCACTACTTAGTGCACTACTGTTGTCAACAGAAGCTCATTACATAGTATATAGTGCACTACTTAGTGCACTACTGTTGTCAACAGAAGCTCATTACATAGTATATAGTGCACTACTTAGTGCACTACTGTTGTCAACAGAAGCTCATTACATAGTATATAGTGCACTACTTAGTGCACTACTGTTGTCAACAGAAGCTCATTACATAGTATATAGTGCACTACTGTTGTCAACAGAAGCTCATTACATAGTTATAGTGCACTACTTAGTGCACTACTGTTGTCAACAGAAGCTCATTACATAGTTATAGTGCACTACTTAGTGCACTACTGTTGTCAACAGAAGCTCATTACATAGTTATAGTGCACTACTTAGTGCACTACTGTTGTCAACAGAAGCTCATTACATAGTTATAGTGCACTACTTAGTGCACTACTGTTGTCAACAGAAGCTCATTACATAGTATATAGTGCACTACTTAGTGCACTACTGTTGTCAACAGAAGCACATTATATAGTAAATAGGGTTCCATTTGAGATGCATGCATATTAAATGTGGATGTTGACCATCCCGAAGTTAAGAGACTAGTCCAATACTTTTTGACATGTCAACCCTCTGTGCCCTATAGATTCAGAGACCTGTGACCCCTAATCCCTAACCTAGGACCCCTATAGATTCAGAGACCTGTGACCCCTAACCTATGACCCCTATAGATTCAGAGACCTCTAACCCCTAACCTATGACCTTATAGATTCAGAGACCAGTCCCATCAGGAGGAACCCAGCAGGTAACGTGGCGCGGCCCATGGTGCAGAGGCTGCCTGAACCCCAGGATGTAGTGGACTGTCTGGACCTGAAAACCTTCGATACCCCGCCGTACTACTCCACCTCTTCAGAGAGCTTCAGGAACACCGTAGAGGGTGAGGATTCAGGAACACCGTAGAGGGTGAGGATTTGGGAACACCGTAGAGGGTGAAGATTCAGTAACACCGTAGAGGGTGAGGACTCAGTAACACCGTAGAGGGTGAGGATTCAGGAACACCGTAGAGGGTGAGGATTCAGGAACACCGTAGAGGGTGAGGATTCAGGAACACCGTAGAGGGGGAGGACTCAGGAACACCGTAGAGGGGGAGGACTCAGGAACACCGTAGAGGGGGAGGACTCAGGAACACCGTAGAGGGTGAGGACTCAGGAACACCGTAGAGGGTGAGGACTCAGGAACACCGTAGAGGGTGAGGACTCAGGAACACCGTAGAGGGTGAGGATTCAGGAACACCGTAGAGGGTGAGGATTCAGGAACACCGTAGAGGGTGAGGATTCAGGAACACCGTAGAGGGTGAAGATTCAGGAACACCGTAGAGGGTGAGGATTCAGGAAAACCGTAAAGGGTAAGGATTCAGGAACACCGTAGAGGGTGAGGATTCAGGAACACAGTAGAGGGTGAGGATTCAGGAACACCGTAGAGGGTGAGGATTCAGGAACACCGTAGAGGGTGAGGATTCAGGAACACCGTAGAGGGTGAGGATTCAGGAACACAGTAGAGGGTGTAAATATAATACATCCCGTTTAGCAGACACGTTTATCCATAGAGACTCACAGTTATGGGTGTATACATTTTGCGTATGTTGGTCCCGGGAATTGAACCCACTATCCTGACCCACACGTAACCCTCCTCTCCTCTTCCTCCAGAGGACACATACCTCCACCCCAAACCTCCTAACAATCCTCTCCTCTCTTCTCTCCTCTCACTCCTCTCTTCCCTCTCTCTCCTCCCTCTCCTCACCTCCTCTCTCTCCCCTCCTCTCCTCCCTCCAGGCTACAGTGCCCCTCAGGGTGGTTATGACCCAGTGGTGCGCAGCCTCCATAACCTGGCTCACCTGTTCCTCAACGGGACGGGAGGGCAGACACACCTGTCCCCTAACGACCCCATCTTTGTCCTGCTCCACACCTTCACTGACGCCATCTTTGATGAGTGGCTGAGCCGACACGCCCCAGGTATAGTATGTCACACCTGAAACCAATCACAGAACACAAACAATTCATTCAAACAGACCAATGGGGAAAGCGTCTGCAGACCCACACCCAGCGCTAGGCTAAGGTTCATGTCGTCCCCCAGGTGAGGCAGCGTACCCGGAGGAGAATGCTCCTATTGGTCACAACAGACAGTTCAACATGGTTCCCTTCTGGCCCCCCGTCACCAACGCTGAGATGTTCGTCACAGCCCCCGAGAACCTGGGATACGCCTACGAGGTCACATGGCCCAGTGAGTCACACACAAACACAGACAGACACACAGACAGACATAGACACAGAACCTAGGTCACAAGGCACAGTGAGTCATACACAGAGACTGTATGACCTTTGAACTCTATGGTTATATTCCAAATGGCCCCTATTCCCTATATAGTGCACTACTTTAGACCAGGGCCCTATTCCCTATATAGTGCACTACTTTAGACCAGGGCCCTATTCCCTATATAGTGAACTACTAGTGACCAGAGCCCTATTCCCTATAGTGCACTACTTTAGACCAGGGCCCTATTCCCTATATAGTGCACTACTTTAGACCAGAGTCCTATTCCCTATATAGTGCACTACTAGTGACCAGAGCCCTATTCCCTATATAGGGCACTACTTTAGACCAGGGCCCTATTCCCTATATAGTGCACTACTTTAGACCAGGGCCCTATTCCCTATATAGTGCACTACTTTAGACCAGGGCCCTATTCCCTATATAGTGCACTATTTTAGACCAGGGCCCTATTCCCTATATAGTGCACTACTTTAGACCAGGGCCCTATTCCCTATATAGTGCACTACTTTAGACCAGAGCCCTATTCCCTATATAGTGCACTACTTTAGACCAGGGCCCTATTCCCTATATAGTGCACTACTTTAGACCAGGGCCCTATTCCCTATATAGTGCACTACTTTAGACCAGGGCCCTATTCCCTATATAGTGAACTACTAGTGACCAGAGCCCTATTCCCTATATAGTGAACTACTTTAGACCAGGGCCCTATTCCCTATATAGTGAACTACTAGTGACCAGGGCCCTATTCCCTATATAGTGCACTACTTTAGACCAGGGCCCTATTCCCTATATAGTGCACTACTTTAGACCAGGGCCCTATTCCCTATATAGTGCACTACTTTAGACCAGGGCCCTATTCCCTATATAGTGCACTACTTTAGACCAGAGCCCTATTCCCTATATAGTGCACTACTTTAAACCAGGGCCCTATTCCCTATATAGTGCACTACTTTAGACCAGAGCCCTATTCCCTATATAGTGCACTACTTTAGACCAGAGCCCTATTCCCTATATAGTGCACTACTTTAAACCAGGGCCCTATTCCCTATATAGTGAACTACTTTAGACCAAGGCCCTATTCCCTATATAGTGAACTACTTTAGACCAAGGCCCTATTCCCTATAGTGTGGACTACTCCCAGAATAGTACTCCATTTGGGACGTAACTGTAGTCTAATTGTTAACTGTAATATTGATAACCCTAGTGCAGGGATAGAGCAAAAGCCTGCACATCCATCTGTTCTCATATATATATATATTATTTAGCTCACTGTTGCTTTTCTCTCTTACCCCCCACAGCTCGCCCCTACACGCTGTCTGAGATCATCACTATAGCGATCGTTGCCGCGGTGCTGGTGGCTGCGGTGGTGTCGGGGGTCATCGCCTGTGCCATGCGTGCTCGCGCTTTCCGCTCGGCTGAGGGACTGGAGCCGTTGCTAGGGGAGGCCTTCCGTCGCTACTCGGAGGACGACAGACGGACGGACAAGAGCCAGTCTGTAGTGTAGAGATCAAGGGTATGTCTCAACCGGCACCCTATTCCCTATGTAGTGCACTACTTTTGACCAGGGACCATAGCCTATACAATATTTTTTATTAGGCAAGTCAGTTAAGAACAAATTCTTATTTACAATGACGGCCTACCAGGGAACAGTGGGTTAAACTGCCTTGTTCAGGGGAACAGTGGGTTAACTGCCTTGTTCAGGGGAACAGTGGGTTATAACTGCCTTGTTCAGGGGAACAGTGGGTTATAACTGCCTTGTTCAGGGGAACAGTGGGTTATAACTGCCTTGTTCAGGGGAACAGTGGGTTAACTGCCTTGTTCAGGGGAACGGGGGGTTAACTGCCTTGTTCAGGGGAACAGTGGGTTAACTGCCTTGTTCGGGGGAACAGCGGGTTAACTGCCTTGTTCAGGGGAACAGCGGGTTAACTGCCTTGTTCAGGGACAGAACGACATACTTTTACCTTGTCAGCTCGGGGATTCAATCTTGGGGTTACTGGCCCAACACTCCTACCACTCGGCTAATGTACTACCACTAGGCTAAGGCACTACCACTAGGCTAAAGCACTACCACTAGGCTAATGCACTACCACTAGGCTAATGCACTACCACTAGGCTAATACACTACCACTAGGCTAATACACTACCACTAGGCTAACGCACTACCACTAGGCTAACGCACTACCACTAGGCTAACGCACTACCACTAGGCTAACGCACTACCACTAGGCTAACGCACTACCACTAGGCTAACGCACTACCACTAGGCTAACGCACTACCACTAGGCTAACGCACTACCACTAGGCTAATACACTACCACTAGGCTAATACACTACCACTAGGCTAATGCACTACCACTAGGCTAATACACTACCACTAGGCTAATGCACTACCACTAGGCTAATGCACTACCACTAGGCTAATGTACTACCACTAGGCTAATGCACTACCACTAGGCTAATGCACTACCACTAGGCTAATGCACTACCACTAGGCTAATGCACTACCACTAGGCTAATGCACTACCACTAGGCTAATGCACTACCACTAGGCTAATGCACTACCACTAGGACTAATGCACTACTTTAGCATACGATCCCTGGTCAACAGTAGTGCACTATAGAGGGAATGGTGCCCTTGTGTACCCATAGGGTTCTGGTCAAAGGTAGTGCACTATATTTAGGTTAGGGTGCTATTAAACCAGAACCCTGTCTATAGTTGATGCTGTTTTTATTCCTTCTTCTAATAAAGTTGTACTGGTTTTGAAAACCTGTGTCCGAGCGGCTTTGTCTGTGTTTTCATAACGTTCACTACCCTTTGGCCCCGTATCCACGGAGACTGAGACCCTGAGGGGTTTTGTGGATACGGGCCTCTGGATTAGTAAACCTGGTCAGGCACCTTTTATCCCCGTACTGTAGATAGTAGTTCCTTCATAACAGTGTATGGGGCGCCCTCCGGTGGGGAATATACTGTCCTGCGCTTCACAGCACCACCCATCAGACAGGCATACTGTCCTGCGCTTCACAGCACCA
The DNA here is from genome assembly GCF_045679555.1 of Salvelinus alpinus. Classification (NCBI taxonomy): domain Eukaryota; kingdom Metazoa; phylum Chordata; class Actinopteri; order Salmoniformes; family Salmonidae; genus Salvelinus; species Salvelinus alpinus. The sequence goes on along the minus strand of NC_092091.1, from coordinate 88,111,945 downwards.
CCCATCACACAGGCATACTGTCCTGCGCTTCACAGCACCACCCATCAGACAGGCATACTGTCCTGCGCTTCACAGCACCACCCATCAGACAGGCATACTGTCCTGCGCTTCACAGCACCACCCATCAGACAGGCATACTGTCCTACGCTTCACAGCACCACCCATCAGACAGGCATACTGTCCTGCGCTTCACAGCACCACCCATCAGACAGGCATACTGTCCTACGCTTCACAGCACCACCCATCACACAGGCATTGTAGCTGCTAGTCTGAACCCAAGGCACCACATTAACTTGCTTCAGTAATGGAAGAAAAACTATTAAAATGAAAATAGGCCGCCTGCTAATAAGAAAACGAATATATTCAAATTGCCAGTGACGATGTGGACCGTAGACAGTATCTAAAAATCACATACGCATTTAGTTTAGAAAAATGCCAATTCTCCTCTTTTGATAACCCGTTCATGGACTAAAACATTCCCGTCTTAATATAACCTGTCTATTTACAACTTGTAAGTTTGTTTTATTGATAGGCTACTCTACGTGACATCGCTATTTAGGACTTCCTCTAGCCCAATAGGCTACAATGGATCTACAGTGACAGTCCAACGTGCGTTTAGGTTTTTACAGTTTTTCTGCATTTGTTACAGTTTCCACATTCTACAATTCAGTAGGAAAACGAAAACACATACCTGTTATTAACATAGGGGTCTATATTTATTGGGACCATATGTTTGCAACTTACTCGTTTTTTGTCGTTGTTTAGCGCGGTCTAACAAACAGTTCAAACTCATAGCTATTTCCTGGTTCTGAACAGCTGTTTTCACCATGCTCAGCCCATAGAGAATGACAGAGGCCTCTAGTAGCCAATAGGCTTGTAATAGCATAGGCAGCGCCATTGAGGGCTTCCACCATTTTAATGTAGTCAACTGGGTGGGACTTCCAACTTCATTGGCTGTTCCCTCCTGGTGCCCCTGTTGGAGTCATATCCAACCGGGTCATCGGGAAGGATCAGCCAATCGTGAATAAGAAAATGGACTACTTTAAAATTAGAGATAGCCTCAATAGATGCTATAATAGCAGAGATACCAAAGATGAGTCCTCTATCTATCTCTATGATTCAGCCAAAGAACGTCGCACGCCACAAGTGCGCACTGTTATTGACTGGTGTGACGCCATTGGGGAAGTCGACTTTTCCCCAATATTCAATTATGTTTATTATTATAATTGTGTATATTGATATGATATGAATGCTGAAAGGCCCTAAATCTTACTAGAATGTATGCAGATTGTGTAAAAATTGAGCAACGTGACACCTTGTTTAAGCACAATGTTGTTGGGCGGGGTAACTCACCTCTAAAGTCAAGTCAGTCAAGTGTTTATGTAACAGTACGTTACATTTACTCACAGTTGAACACTCACCCCTCGAGTTTTGTGTCAGTCTACGCTTCGTTCCCACAGTTATAGGGCTGGCTGGCTGGCTGAATGACGTAACCTGCATTCCTATGGTTGGCACTGGCCGTCTGGAATTCCTCATATGGAAATGTACCTCCTCCTCTCCCACATTTAATGCGTGTTAATGCATTATCTTTATGTTCGATGATAACGCTTTTCAAAAAGTACGTTAAAGTCAGCTGGCGTCGAGAGGGAATCGAATGGTATGACTCTTGTCTGTATCTTTCCATCGGTTGCAGCCAGATCTCTGACGCGTCATTACGCGTGGCCCGCAGAGGCAAAACTTTGCGTAACAGTAGTCTATGACATTATATTACCGTGGACTATTATCATCAGGTGAAGAGTGTGTACTTCCTATGTAATGGATATTACCATCGCAACGGATCTGAGTGAGATCGAGAGAAAGATTGGTCGGAAGATTCCAGAGAGTCTGTTTCCTTTTGCCCCGGATGGACGGATGATGAAAGAGAATACAGATGGTAGAGACGAGTGGGACTCGCCTGGCCGTGTAAAAGACATGTCCGACACCACGAGTCTGCAGAGCAACATGCGACTCCTAAGACAAGAAATGGTAAGTATTTTATTTAACCTTTATTGTGTCTAAGTGTCTATCCAAGTCCTGTAGAGTGTCTATCCAAGTCCTGTAGAGTGTTTTATCCAAGTCCTGTAGAGTGTTTATCCAAGTCCTATAGAGTGTTTACGTGTTTATCCAAGTCCTATAGAGTGTTTACGTGTTTATCCAAGTCCTATAGAGTGTTTACGTGTTTATCCAAGTCCTATAGAGTGTTTACGTGTTTATTATCATTAGAACAAAAAAATGTAATGAGGACAGTTGGTTTTAAAGACGTTAATTACGTCCTCCTATTGGATAATTTTAAATAGTTAAATGTTACTAGGAAGTTACATTAATAAGCTATAATACCGTTTACCCACATGTTTAGAGAGAGAAAATATGGCATTGGAATGAATAAGTGGGAGGGGAGGACAAGCAGGTATTAAAATCTGTTCTCGTTCAAGTTCACACCTGCCCTAACTCATGCCCTAACTCATGTTTGTCCTGTTCTCTCCTAACAACACAGTCACACCTGCCCTAACTCATGTTTGTCCTGTTCTCTCCTAGTAACACAGTCACACCTGCCCTAACTCATGTTTGTCCTGTTCTCTCCTAACAACACAGTCACACCTGCCCTAACTCATGTTTGTCCTGTTCTCTCCTAACAACACAGTCACACCTGCCCTAACTCATGTTTGTCCTGTTCTCTCCTAACAACACAGTCACACCTGCCCTAACTCATGTTTGTCCTGTTCTCTCCTAACAACACAGTCACACCTGCCCTAACTCATGTTTGTCCTGTTCTCTCCTAACAACACAGTCACACCTGCGGGGCATGGACGTCCGTCTGATGTGCCAGCTCCTGTCGATCAACGACGGCATCGAGGCGACGCGCTGGGACCTGGAGGTGTAGCTGAGGGATGGCAGCGGTGACTAGCCAGGAGAGTAGCCTGGCCGAGAGCCAGGAGGCATCCCGGCGAAGCAGCGTGTCCAGTCTGCACTACGGGAGAGATGGGTTTTGATGTGATGACTGTGGGGAGTTATCTGGGTAGCTTGGCGGAAGACCCAGCGGCGATACCTTCCCTCTCTCGCCCGCTGACCGGGTAGTTGGAGAAGGAGGCTTGAAGGGAAAGTAAACCCTGGGTTTGGGTCCTGGAAAGCTACTGTACATATCCAAACTATTATTGCAGACCAGCTCTAACAAACCTGATTCAGCTAAACTGGCCTAAAATCAAGGTGTGATGATTAGTTGATTAGTTAAATCAGGTGTGTTGGGCTGCCTGGAACAAAAGCATGCCCACCTTGTAACCTACCTGTAACCTACCTGTACCCTACCTGTACCCTACCTGTACCCTACCTGTAACCTACCTGTACCCTACCTGTAACCTACCTGTCCAGGAACACTGTATCCAGAGGGTTTCAGAGGACAAAGTTAGTGGGAGAGAGTCCAGGACAGTGTGAGAGAGGGTTTCAGAGGACAACGTTAGTGGGAGAGAGTCCAGGACAGTGTGAGAGAGGGTTTCAGAGGACAACATTAGTGGGAGAGAGTCTAGGACAGTGTGAGAGAGGGTTTCAGAGGACAACGTTAGTGGGAGAGAGTCTAGGACAGTGTGAGAGAGGGTTTCAGAGGACAACATTAGTGGGAGAGAGTCTAGGACAGTGTGAGAGAGGGTTTCAGAGGACAACGTTAGTGGGAGAGAGTCCAGGACAGTGGGAGAGAGTCCAGGACAGTGTGAGAGAGTCCAGGACAGTGTGAGAGAGTCCAGGACAGTGTGAGAGAGGGTTTCAGAGGACAACGTTAGTGGGAGAGAGTCCAGGACAGTGTGAGAGAGGGTTTCAGAGGACAACGTTAGTGGGAGAGAGTCCAGGACAGTGGGAGAGAGTCCAGGACAGTGTGAGAGAGTCCAGGACAGTGGGAGAGAGTCCAGGACAGTGGGAGAGAGTCCAGGACAGTGGGAGAGAGTTCAGGACAGTGGGAGAGAGTTCAGGACAGTGGGAGAGAGTCCATGACAGTGGGAGAGAGTCCAGGACAGTGTGAGAGAGTCCAGGACAGTGGGAGAGAGTTCAGGACAGTGGGAGAGAGTCCAGGACAGTGGGAGAGAGTCCAGGACAGTGGGAGAGAGTCCAGGACAGTGGGAGAGAGTCCAGGACAGTGGGAGAGAGTCCAGGACAGTGGGAGAGAGTCCAGGACAGTGGGAGAGAGTCCAGGACAGTGGGAGAGAGTCCAGGACAGTGTGAGAGAGTCCAGGACAGTGGGAGAGAGTCCAGGACAGTGGGAGAGAGTTCAGGACAGTGGGAGAGAGTTCAGGACAGTGGGAGAGAGGGTTTCAGAGGACAACGTTAGTGGGAGAGAGTCTAGGACAGTGTGAGAGAGGGTTTCAGAGGACAACATTAGTGGGAGAGAGTCTAGGACAGTGTGAGAGAGGGTTTCAGAGGACAACGTTAGTGGGAGAGAGTCCAGGACAGTGGGAGAGAGTCCAGGACAGTGTGAGAGAGTCCAGGACAGTGTGAGAGAGTCCAGGACAGTGTGAGAGAGGGTTTCAGAGGACAACGTTAGTGGGAGAGAGTCCAGGACAGTGTGAGAGAGGGTTTCAGAGGACAACGTTAGTGGGAGAGAGTCCAGGACAGTGTGAGAGAGGGTTTCAGAGGACAACGTTAGTGGGAGAGAGTCCAGGACAGTGGGAGAGAGTCCAGGACAGTGGGAGAGAGTCCAGGACAGTGGGAGAGAGTCCAGGACAGTGGGAGAGAGGGTTTCAGAGGACAACGTTAGTGGGAGAGAGTCCAGGACAGTGGGAGAGAGTCCAGGACAGTGGGAGAGAGTCCAGGACAGTGGGAGAGAGTCCAGGACAGTGGGAGAGAGGGTTTCAGAGGACAACGTTAGTGGGAGAGAGTCCAGGACAGTGGGAGAGAGTCCAGGACAGTGGGAGAGAGTCCAGGACAGTGGGAGAGAGTCCAGGACAGTGGGAGAGAGTCCAGGACAGTGTGAGAGAGTCCAGGACAGTGTGAGAGAGTCCAGGACAGTGGGAGAGAGTCCAGGACAGTGTGAGAGAGTCCAGGACAGTGTGAGAGAGTCCAGGACAGTGGGAGAGAGTCCAGGACAGTGTGAGAGAGTCCAGGACGGTGTGAGAGAGTCCAGGACAGTGTGAGAGTGTCCAGGACAGAGTGTCCAGGACAGAGTGTCCAGGACAGTGGGAGAGAGTCCAGGACAGTGGGAGAGAGTCCAGGACAGTGGGAGAGAGTCCAGGACAGTGGGAGAGAGTTCAGGACAGTGGGAGAGAGTCAGGACAGTGGGAGAGAGTTCAGGACAGTGGGAGAGAGTCCAGGACAGTGTGAGAGAGTTCAGGACAGTGGGAGAGAGTTCAGGACAGTGGGAGAGAGTCCAGGACAGTGGGAGAGAGTCCAGGACAGTGGGAGAGAGTCCAGGACAGTGGGAGAGAGTCCAGGACAGTGTGAGAGAGTCCAGGACAGTGGGAGAGAGTCCAGGACAGTGGGAGAGAGTCCAGTACAGTGGGAGAGAGTCCAGTACAGTGTGAGAGAGTCCAGGACAGTGTGAGAGAGTCCAGGACAGTGTGAGAGAGTCCAGGACAGTGTGAGAGAGTCCAGGACAGTGGGAGAGAGTCCAGGACAGTGGGAGAGAGTCCAGGACAGTGGGAGAGAGTCCAGGACAGTGGGAGAGAGTCAAGGACAGTGTGAGAGAGTCCAGGACAGAGTGTCCAGGACAGAGTGTCCAGGACAGTGGGAGAGAGTCCAGGACAGTGTGAGAGAGTCCAGGACAGTGGGAGACAGTCCAGGACAGTGGGAGAGAGTCCAGGACAGTGTGAGAGAGTCCAGGACAGTGGGAGAGAGTTCAGGACAGTGGGAGAGAGTTCAGGACAGTGTGAGAGAGTCCAGGACAGTGTGAGAGAGTCCAGGACAGAGTGTCCAGGACAGAGTGTCCAGGACAGAGTGTCCAGGACAGAGTGTCCAGGACAGTGGGAGAGAGTCCAGGACAGTGGGAGAGAGTCCAGGACAGTGGGAGAGAGTCCAGGACAGTGGGAGAGAGTCCAGGACAGTGGGAGAGAGTCCAGGACAGTGGGAGAGAGTCCAGGACAGTGTGAGAGAGTCCAGGACAGTGTGAGAGAGTCCAGGACAGTGTGAGAGAGTCCAGGACAGTGTGAGAGAGTCCAGGACAGTGTGAGAGAGTCCAGGACAGTGGGAGAGAGTCCAGGACAGAGTGTCCAGGACAGTGGGAGAGAGTCCGGGACAGTGGGAGAGAGTCCAGGACAGTGTGAGAGAGTCCAGGACAGTGTGAGAGAGTCCAGGACAGTGTGAGAGAGTCCAGGACAGTGTGAGAGAGTCCAGGACAGTGTGAGAGAGTCCAGGACAGTGGGAGAGAGTCCAGGACAGTGGGAGAGAGTCCAGGACAGTGTGAGAGAGTCCAGGACAGTGTGAGAGAGTCCAGGACAGTGTGAGAGAGTCCAGGACAGTGTGAGAGAGTCCAGGACAGTGTGAGAGAGTCCAGGACAGTGTGAGAGAGTCCAGGACAGTGTGAGAGAGTCCAGGACAGTGTGAGAGAGTCCAGGACAGTGTGAGAGAGTCCAGGACAGTGTGAGAGAGTCCAGGACAGTGTGAGAGAGAACTTACAAGATGATGTTATAATACTGTTGTTGCATCAAATGATTGTTTTTCTGGAATAGAATCGAGGTTTTTGAACAATCGTATCTGTGATCTTTCTGATTTGGGCCCTGGCGGAGATAAGGTCTGAGACAGGATGTGTGGGGTAGTGTCTGGAACCATTGTACGTCCTCTCTGATGTTGCACCTATAGTGTAGTGTATGACCCAGAGGCTCACTCCCCTCAGTCTGCTCGTCGAGGCGTGTGGTCAAGGACATTGGTTTTACTTGAGATGTGGGTATCTGAAGCTGACAATTGATTTATGTCATAGAATGAGTTAGTGCTGCTGTACTATGACGTACCAGGTATGAGATCTTCGGGGCCAAATTCTGTACAATAAAAAACAGTCTTCATAACAAATGCCATCTGTCTGGGTGATACTCTTTTCTCATGTATCAAGTCTCACCACCTTGTGACCCGTTCCACACATCTGTTGTTTGTCATGTAGACTAAGGGGGTGTATCTTTACTATATAAGGTGTTTGTCGGGGCTCTCAACGAATCATCTAAAGGTGATTCGTCGACCAGCTTCATTATTGCAATAATTAATCAATGTTATTAATACGTTTTGAATAAAGTAAATATCCTGATTGGTGATTGACCTTGTCTCTCCTCATTATTGATTAGAATTTCCACGACAACCACTGTATCAAGAGGGTTTCAGAGGACAACATTAGCGGGAGACATTCCACTGTCCCCTGTAGGCATGACACACACACACACACACATTTAGATTCACATAGATCCACTTCATGAATAACACGGTCTTGTCTACTGGTAGTACCTCTGTCCCCCCTAGGCATGGGACCTCATACATTTAACAGATGGGGAGAGGAATTTGAACCTGGCTCTATCCAATTCCCCTGGATCAGGTTTCTCCCTCTTTCTTAACGAGAGAGAAGAAGAGATCATGTTAACATATCATCCTTTCATCCTCCAGTCACCCACATATGGCCTTCAGACGAATCTATCAACTTTTAAAGGAGAGTGGGAGAGGGGGAGAACAGAGAAAGAGGGGGAAGCTAGAAGGGGGAGAAAGTTGGACAGAGAGAGTGGGAGAGGGGGAGAACAGAGAAAGAGGGGGGAGCTAGAAGGGGGAGAAAGTTGGACAGAGAGAGTGGGAGAGGGGGAGAACAGAGAAAGTGGGGGGAGAAAGGTGGACAGAGAGAGTGAGTGAGGGAGTGAGTGAGAGAGAGAGAAATGCATTGTACCATACAATTCCCTCAAGACATTAAAGATTTAGGGGATTTACATTTCTAAACTATTTAACAAGAACAAGGTATTTTGTTTCATTTAAAAACTGCATAACATTTTGTAAAAGCTAAATATTTCAGCCCCCCCCCAACCTTTAACCGTGTGATGTTTAGAGCAGTGGCAGTGGAGGCTGGTGAGGGGAGGACGACTCATAATAATGGCTGGAACGGAGCAAATGGAATGACATCAAACACATGGAAACCATAGAAACCAATGTGTTTGATTTATTTGATACCATTCCACTATTCTGCCCCAGCCGTTACCACGAACCCGTCCTCCCCAATTAAGGTAACACCAACCTCCTGTGGTTTAGAGTGCTCCTACTGTATATAACCTCCTGTAGTTTAGAGTGTTCCTACTGTATATAACCTCCTGTAGTTTAGAGTGTTCCCACTGTACATAACCTCCTGTAGTTTAGAGTGTTCCTACTGTTTATAACCTCCTGTAGTTTAGAGTGTTCCTACTGTATATAACCTCCTGTAGTTTAGAGTGTTCCTACTGTACATAACCTCCTGTAGTTTAGAGTGTTCCTACTGTTTATAACCTCCTGTAGTTTAGAGTGTTCCTACTGTACATAACCTCCTGTAGTTTAGAGTGTTCCTACTGTTTATAACCTCCTGTACTTTAGAGGGTTCCTACTGTATATAACCTCCTGTAGTTTAGAGGGTTCCTACTGTATATAACCTCCTGTAGTTTAGAGTGTTCCTACTGTATATAACCTCCGGTGGTTTATAGTGTTCCTACTGTATATAACCTCCTGTGGTTTAGTGTTCCTACTGTATATAACCTCCTGTAGTTTAGAGTGTTCCTACTGTACATCACCTCCTGTAGTTTAGAGTGTTCCTACTGTATATAACCTCCTGTAGTTTAGAGTGTTCCTACTGTACAGAACCTACTGTAGTTTAGAGTGTTCCTACTGTATATAACCTCCTGTAGTTTAGAGTGTTCCTACTGTACATCACCTCCTGTAGTTTAGAGTGTTCCTACTGTATATAACCTCCTGTAGTTTAGAGTGTTCCTACTGTACACAACCTCCTGTAGTTTAGAGTGTTCCTACTGTACATAACCTCCTGTAGTTTAGAGTGTTCCTACTGTCCCTAACCTCCTGTAGTTTAGAGTGTTCCTACTGTATATAACCTCCTGTAGTTTAGAGTGTTCCTACTGTACACAACCTCCTGTAGTTTAGAGTGTTCCTACTGTATATAACCTCCTGTAGTTTAGAGTGTTCCTACTGTATATAACCTCCTGTACTTTAGAGTGTTCTTACTGTATATAACCCCCTGTACTTTAGAGTGTTCCTACTGTATATAACCTCCTGTAGTTTAGAGTGTTCCTACTGTACATAACCTCCTGTAGTTTAGAGTGTTCCTACTGTTTATAACCTCCTGTAGTTTAGAGTGTTCCTACTGTATATAACCTCCTGTAGTTTATAGTGTTCCTACTGTATATAACCTCCTGTGGTTTAGTGTTCCTACTGTATATAACCTCCTGTAGTTTAGAGTGTTCCTACTGTACATCACCTCCTGTAGTTTAGAGTGTTCCTACTGTATATAACCTCCTGTAGTTTAGAGTGTTCCTACTGTACAGAACCTACTGTAGTTTAGAGTGTTCCTACTGTATATAACCTCCTGTAGTTTAGAGTGTTCCTACTGTACATCACCTCCTGTAGTTTAGAGTGTTCCTACTGTATATAACCTCCTGTAGTTTAGAGTGTTCCTACTGTACACAACCTCCTGTAGTTTAGAGTGTTCCTACTGTACATAACCTCCTGTAGTTTAGAGTGTTCCTACTGTCCCTAACCTCCTGTAGTTTAGAGTGTTCCTACTGTATATAACCTCCTGTAGTTTAGAGTGTTCCTACTGTACACAACCTCCTGTAGTTTAGAGTGTTCCTACTGTATATAACCTCCTGTAGTTTAGAGTGTTCCTACTGTATATAACCTCCTGTACTTTAGAGTGTTCTTACTGTATATAACCCCCTGTACTTTAGAGTGTTCCTACTGTATATAACCTCCTGTAGTTTAGAGTGTTCCTACTGTACATAACCTCCTGTAGTTTAGAGTGTTCCTACTGTTTATAACCTCCTGTAGTTTAGAGTGTTCCTACTGTATATAACCTCCTGTAGTTTAGGGTGTTCTTACTGTACATAACCTCCTGTGGTTTAGAGTGTTCCTACTGTATATAACCTCCTGTAGTTTAGAGTGTTCCTACTGTCCCTAACCTCCTGTAGTTTAGAGTGTTCCTACTGTTTATAACCTCCTGTAGTTTAGAGTGTTCCTACTGTATATAACCTCCTGTAGTTTAGAGTGTTCCTACTGTATATAACCTCCTGTAGTTTAGAGTGTTCCTACTGTATATAACCTCCTGTAGTTTAGAGTGTTCCTACTGTATATAACCTCCTGTGGTTTAGAGTGTTCCTACTGTACACAACCTCCTGTAGTTTAGAGTGTTCCTACTGTATATAACCTCCTGTACTTTAGAGTGTTCCTACTGTATATAACCTCCTGTAGTTTAGAGTGTTCCTACTGTCCCTAACCTCCTGTAGTTTAGAGTGTTCCTACTGTATATAACCTCCTGTAGTTTAGAGTGTTCCTACTGTATATAACCTCCTGTAGTTTAGAGTGTTCCTACTGTATATAACCTCCTGTAGTTTAGAGTGTTCTTACTGTCCCTCACCTCCTGTGAACATGTTTTCTGTGAGCAGTGTGTTTAATTGGTAATGCAGTCCCTCAAAAGGCCAAGGGTGCGTCCCAAATGAAACCCTATACCCTACATACTACGCCTTCAGAAAGGATTCAACCATCACGGCTGTAGTTAAACAGGCCATCCCATTCATTCACACATTATGGGTTGTGCATTGAACTGATAGCTCCAGTCTACTGTGAGATACAGTGGCTTCAGAGAATATTCACACCCCTTGATTTATTCCACAGTTTGTTGTGTTACAGCCTCAATTCAAAATGTATTAAATAGATGTTTTTTTCTCTCTCTCACCCATCTACACACAATACCGCATAATACCAAAATGAAAACATGTTTTTAGAAATTTGTGCAAATGTATTGAAAATGAAATTCAGAAATATCTCATTTACATAAGTATTCACACCCTTTTTGCTTTGACGCTCCACACTGAGCTCAGCTGCATCCCATTTCCTTTGATCGTCCTTGACATGTCGCTACAACTTGATTGGAGTGCACCTGTGGCCAATTATATTGTTTGGACGTGATTCAGAAAGAAACACACCTGTCTATATCAGGTCTCACAGTGGACAGTGCATGTCAGAACCTATACCATGAAGTCCAAGGAACTGTTTGTGGATGTCCGAGATAGAATTGTGATATATATCTGTGGAAGGGTATAAAACCATTTCTAGAGTGTTGAACGTTTCCAAGAGCACAGTGGTCTCCATCATTGGGAAAATGAAGAAATATGGAACTACCCAGAATGCCTAGAGCTGGCCATCCTACCAGACTAAGCAACCGGGCAAGAAGGACCTTGGTCAGGGAGGTGACCAAGAACTCAATGACCATTCTGATAGAACTATAGAGTTCCTTGGGTGAGATGGGAGAACCTGCCAGAAGAACAACAGTCTCTACAGCACTTCACCAAACTGGGCTTTATGGGAGAGTGGCCAGACGGAAGCCACTCCTGAGAAAGCACATGACAGCACGCCTGGAGTTGGCATAAAGGCCCATGAAAGACTGAGAAAATAAGGCTAAATATTCTGTGGTCTAATGAGACAAAAACGTTACTCGTTGGCCTGAATGCAAAGTGCTATGTCCGCAGAAACACAGGCACAGGTCATCACTCTTCTAACACCATCCCTACCGTGAAGCATTGTGGTGGCAGCATCATGCTATGGGGACGCTTTTCAGCGGCAGGGACTGGGACACTGGTAAGGATAGAGGGAACAACGAATGGAGCCAAATACAGGCAAATCCTTGATGAGAACCTGCTTCAGAGTTCAAACAATCTTAGACGCGAAGATTTACGTTCCAACTGGACAATCACCCCAAGCATACAGACAAAGCGACGCTGGAATGGTTTGTGTGGCCTACCACTTCGAGGCTGAGCCGTTGTTGCTCCTAGACGTTTCCACTTCACAGTAACAGCACTTACAGTTGACAACTCTAGCAGAGCAGAAATTAGACGAACTGACTTGTCTACAGATTACATACGGAGTAACACACGGAATACATGTGTATATCTCCTTCTCCTATACAAACACTCCACTAAAAGGTTCTAGAACCTAAAAGATTCTAGCATGGAAGAACTGAAAAACTATTGGTTAAGAGGTTCCTACAGAGAATATATAAAACACAATGAACAGATAAATAGATAAATGAATAGATAACTATTGCATTGCAGAAATTAGATACCGACAGTCGTTGTCATCCATTCTATACCGATGCTAAATAGATCAGCGCCCATCATTGATCGGTTGATTCGTCGATTCTTTGGTTGATTAAGAATCAATGTTTCTTTGTGTGATAAGTACTGACCTATGTCGCGTAGACGGGTTGGTTGTTTAGCAACAAAACCGACGCGTTCACAACCGTGGGGCAAAACAGACTGGGTTGCCGTAGTGTGTTTGTAAACTATATTTTTATTGAAAACATAAATACATTTGCACAATGAACAATTGTTGTCACAAATACATCCTTAGAGTTGTCGGTTAGCTAGCTAGAGGATGTGTCGCTATATATTAGCACAAACATGAAATGAGTCAAAACACCTCAAAATAAGACATGGTATCAATAACAAGATAGAATGAGCTGAAACCAGCCACCTACGATTCCCCACGTGGCGGCTTCTTGTCATTGTTGCTAGCTATCGGACCGTTCAGAGTCATATCACCACGTGGAGGCTTCTTGTCATTGTTGCTAGCTATCGGACCGTTCAGAGTCATATCACCACGTGGAAGCTTCTTGTCATTGTTGCTAGCTATCGGACCGTTCAGAGTCATATCACCACGTGGCGGATTCTTGTCATTGTTGCTAGCTATCGGACCGTTCAGAGTCATATCACCACGTGGAAGATTCTTGTCATTGTTGCTAGCTATCGGACCGTTCAGAGTCATATCACCACGTGGCGGATTCTTGTCATTGTTGCTAGCTATCGGACCGTTCAGAGTCATATCACCACGTGGCGGATTCTTGTCATTGTTGCTAGCTATCGGACCGTTCAGAGTCATATCACCACGTGGCGGATTCTTGTCATTGTTGCTAGCTATCTGACCGATCAGAATCATATCACCACGTGGAGGCTTCTTGTCATTGTTGCTAGCTATCGGACCGTTCAGAATCACATCACCACGTGGCGGCTTCTTGTCATTGTTGCTAGCTATCGGACCGTTCAGAGTCACATCACCACGTGGAGGCTTCTTGTCATTGTTGCTAGCTATCGGACCGTTCAGAGTCATATCCCCACGAGGCGGATTCTTGTCATTGTTGCTAGCTATCGGACCGTTCAGAATCATATCCCCACGTGGAGGCTTCTTGTCATTGTTGCTAGCTATCGGACCGTTCAGAATCATATCACCACGAGGCGGCTTCTTGTCATTGTTGCTAGCTATCGGACCGTTCAGAGTCATATCACCACGTGGAGGCTTCTTGTCATTGTTGCTAGCTATCGGACCGTTCAGAGTCATATCACCACGTGGCGGCTTCTTGTCATTGTTGCTAGCTATCGGACCGTTCAGAATCATATCACCACGAGGCGGCTTCTTGTCATTGTTGCTAGCTATCTGACCATTCAGAGTCATATCACCACGGGGCCTTCTGCCTCATCGATGCACGCGCACCGTTTTCCTGACGTTGTCATCCAGCCCGTATATACTATTAGTAATAGCATTAGCTATAGTAAGCTGGCAGTATATCCGTAAACTACAATAAATTAAGAATTCAGTATTAGCAGCCGAAGCAGCTTAAAATACCAATATTCTATCTATATGTAGAAAATTAATGTCGTAAAACTTTAATCGTTTCTTTCTACATTACATTCACCATATGAAATAAGTAAACAAAAGTACAGGTTAGTTACGCCTTCCTACAAGCAACATATAAAACAGAATAAATAAATGGTTAAATAACAGTCACATTAATATATTCATGAACATGATAGAAGAATAAAGTTACATAATGAAAAAAACCGTATCATATTCATGTAGTTAAGGTAGCAACTAACGTACAGAGAGAGAGAGAGAAAAAAGGCTCCGATTTTGAATTTGAATGTAAATTCTACACCTAACTGCCAATATAAAAGACTGGCGAAGAGTCTTGGCATCTATTGCCACACTTGTTCTTGCATCGTTAGAGTGTGTTAGTTAGTTCTGTGAGTCATCAGTCGTCTGCTATGATGAGGTCAATTTTGAAGGAGACAGTGATGTCAGTAGTCTGCTATGATGAGGTCCGTTTTGAAGGAGACAGTGATGTCAGTAGTCTGCTATGATGAGGTCCATTTTGAAGGAGACAGTGATGTCAGTAGTCTGCTATGATGAGGTCCGTTTTGAAGGAGACAGTGATGTCAGTAGTCTGCTATGATGAGGTCCGTTTTGAAGGAGACAGTGATGTCAGTAGTCAGTAGTCTGCTATGATGAGGTCCATTTAGAAGGAGACAGTGATGTCAGTAGTCTGCTATGATGAGGTCCATTTTGAAGGAGACAGTGATGTCAGTAGTCTGCTATGATGAGGTCCGTTTTGAAGGAGACACAGTGATGTCAGTAGTCTGCTATGATAAGGTCCGTTTAGAAGGAGACAGTGATGTTAGTAGTCAGTAGTCTGCTATGATGAGGTCCATTTTGAGGGAGACAGTGATGTGAGTCGTCAGTAGTCTGCTATGATGAGGTCCATTTAGAAGGAGACAGTGATGTCAGTAGTCAGTAGTCTGCTATGATGAGGTCCGTTTAGAAGGAGACAGTGATGTCAGTAGTCTGCTATGATGAGGTCCGTTTAGAAGGAGACAGTGATGTGAGTAGTCTGCTATGATGAGGTCCGTTTAGAAGGAGACAGTGATGTGAGTCGTCTGCTATGATGAGGTCCGTTTTGAAGGAGACAGTGATGTGAGTCGTCTGCTATGACGAGGTCCGTTTAGAAGGAGACAGTGATGTGAGTAGTCTGCTATGATGAGGTCCGTTTAGAAGGAGACAGTGATGTGAGTCGTCTGCTATGATGAGGTCCGTTTTGAAGGAGACAGTGATGTGAGTCGTCTGCTATGATGAGGTCCGTTTAGAAGGAGCCAGTGATGTGAGTCGTCTGCTATGATGAGGTCCGTTTAGAAGGAGACAGTGATGTGAGTAGTCTGCTATGATGAGGTCCATTTAGAAGGAGACAGTGATGTCAGTAGTCAGTAGTCTGCTATGATGAGGTCCGTTTAGAAGGAGACAGTGATGTGAGTCGTCTGCTATGATGAGGTCCATTTTGAAGGAGACAGTGATGTGAGTCGTCTGCTATGATGAGGTCCGTTTAGAAGGAGACAGTGATGTTAGTAGTCAGTAGTCTGCTATGATGAGGTCCATTTTGAGGGAGACAGTGATGTGAGTCGTCAGTAGTCTGCTATGATGAGGTCCATTTAGAAGGAGACAGTGATGTGAGTAGTCAGTAGTCTGCTATGATGAGGTCCGTTTAGAAGGAGACAGTGATGTCAGTAGTCTGCTATGATGAGGTCCGTTTAGAAGGAGACAGTGATGTGAGTAGTCTGCTATGATGAGGTCCGTTTAGAAGGAGACAGTGATGTGAGTCGTCTGCTATGATGAGGTCCGTTTTGAAGGAGACAGTGATGTGAGTCGTCTGCTATGACGAGGTCCGTTTAGAAGGAGACAGTGATGTGAGTAGTCTGCTATGATGAGGTCCGTTTAGAAGGAGACAGTGATGTGAGTCGTCTGCTATGATGAGGTCCGTTTTGAAGGAGACAGTGATGTGAGTCGTCTGCTATGATGAGGTCCGTTTAGAAGGAGACAGTGATGTGAGTCGTCTGCTATGATGAGGTCCGTTTAGAAGGAGACAGTGATGTGAGTAGTCTGCTATGATGAGGTCCATTTAGAAGGAGACAGTGATGTCAGTAGTCAGTAGTCTGCTATGATGAGGTCCGTTTAGAAGGAGACAGTGATGTGAGTCGTCTGCTATGATGAGGTCCATTTTGAAGGAGACAGTGATGTGAGTCGTCTGCTATGATGAGGTCCGTTTAGAAGGAGACAGTGATGTCAGTAGTCTGCTATGATGAGGTCCGTTTAGAAGGAGACAGTGATGTCAGTAGTCTGCTATGATGAGGTCCGTTTTGAAGGAGACAGTGATGTGAGTCGTCTGCTATGATGAGGTCCGTTTAGAAGGAGACAGTGATGTCAGTAGTCTGCTATGATGAGGTCCGTTTAGAAGGAGACAGTGATGTGAGTAGTCTGCTATGATGAGGTCCATTTAGAAGGAGACAGTGATGTCAGTAGTCAGTAGTCTGCTATGATGAGGTCCGTTTAGAAGGAGACAGTGATGTGAGTCGTCTGCTATGATGAGGTCCATTTTGAAGGAGACAGTGATGTGAGTCGTCTGCTATGATGAGGTCCGTTTAGAAGGAGACAGTGATGTCAGTAGTCTGCTATGATGAGGTCCGTTTAGAAGGAGACAGTGATGTCAGTAGTCTGCTATGATGAGGTCCGTTTTGAAGGAGACAGTGATGTGAGTCGTCTGCTATGATGAGGTCCGTTTAGAAGGAGACAGTGATGTCAGTAGTCTGCTATGATGAGGTCCGTTTAGAAGGAGACAGTGATGTCAGTAGTCTGCTATGATGAGGTCCGTTTAGAAGGAGACAGTGATGTCAGTAGTCTGCTATGATGAGGTCCGTTTAGAAGGAGACAGTGATGTCAGTAGTCTGCTATGATGAGGTCCGTTTAGAAGGAGACAGTGATGTCAGTAGTCTGCTATGATGAGGTCCGTTTAGAAGGAGACAGTGATGTCAGTAGTCTGCTATGATGAGGTCCGTTTAGAAGGAGACAGTGATGTCAGTAGTCTGCTATGATGAGGTCCGTTTAGAAGGAGACAGTGATGTCAGTAGTCTGCTATGATGAGGTCCGTTTAGAAGGAGACAGTGATGTCAGTAGTCTGCTATGATGAGGTCCGTTTAGAAGGAGACAGTGATGTCAGTAGTCTGCTATGATGAGGTCCGTGTTGATGTACATAGACACATAGAAAGGCATTACAGGGTTCATCGTTTTGTTACAATGAGAACCAGTTACATCTAGGAAGACATATAGAAGACATTCTTCTGTGAGACTCCTCACCTCATTCTAGAGATAAACATGGTCGTATTCATTAGCGCACATCGTAGCAAAACGTTTTGCAACAGAACACATAAATTAATGTTTCTTATTGAAAAAAGTTCAGACAGTCCCTCCCTGTTTCGTCTGTTTCCTGACGAACACAACCCTGATGTAGTCTGCTGATGACATCATCAAAGGGCGACAGACGGTTGTGCGAGGACTACACTCAGGAGAGTACGGTGAGGACTACAGTTCCCTTGGTCCTCTTCAGTATGGCGACGGCGCCGGCGTGGGTGACCCCCTCCAGACTGTGACCGTTCACGGCAATGATCTGATCCCCACGCTGCAGCCTGCCATCCTCAATCGCTGCTCCCTGGAGAGAGAGAGATAAATGCAGAGGGAGAGACAGAGAGACACGGCATCAATCACCATGGCATCAATCACCATGGCATCAATCACCACGGCATCAATCACCATGGCATCAAACACAGTTGCATTGTTTGAGTTTCTACTCGTGTTGAAAGACAATCGAGTAACTTTTGATAGTTGTAAGACACAAGGAATTTACAGTAGAATGACAGGTTCATTGAATTGACATTGAGGACTAAAATAATGTGTTACCCTGTGTTACCTATCTACATGAAATAGAGGCCTGTGTTACCTTTCTAAATGAAATAGAGGCCTGTGTTACCTTTCTAAATGAAATAGAGGCCTGTGTTACCTTTCTAAATGAAATAGAGGCCTGTGTTACCGTTCTAAATGAAATACAGGCCTGTGTTACCTTTCTAAATGAAATAGAGGTCTGTGTTACCGTTCTAAATGAAATAGAGGTCTGTGTTACCTTTCTAAATGAAATAGAGGTCTGTGTTACCTTTCTACATGAAATAGAGGTCTGTGTTACCGTTCCAAATGAAATAGAGGCCTGTGTTACCTTTCTAAATGAAATAGAGGCCTGTGTTACCATTCTAAATGAAATAGAGGCCTGTGTTACCTTTCTAAATGAAATAGAGGCCTGTGTTACCTTTCTAAATGAAATAGAGGTCTGTGTTACCTTTCTAAATGAAATAGAGGCCTGTGTTACCTTTCTAAATTAAATACAGGCCTGTGTTACCGTTCTAAATTAAATACAGGCCTGTGTTACCTTTCTAAATGAAATAGAGGCCTGTGTTACCTTTCTAAATGAAATAGAGGCCTGTGTTACCTTTCTAAATGAAATAGAGGTCTGTGTTACCGTTCTAAATGAAATAGAGGCCTGTGTTACCTTTCTAAATGAAATAGAGGCCTGTGTTACCTTTCTAAATGAAATAGAGGTCTGTGTTACCGTTCTAAATGAAATAGAGGCCTGTGTTACCTTTCTAAATGAAATAGAGGCCTGTGTTACCGTTCTAAATGAAATAGAGGCCTGTGTTACCGTTCTAAATGAAATAGAGGCCTGTGTTACCGTTCTAAATGAAATAGAGGCCTGTGTTACCGTTCTAAATGAAATAGAGGCCTGTGTCACCGTTCTAAATTAAATAGAGGCCTGTGTTACCTTTCTAAATGAAATAGAGGCCTGTGTTACCTTTCTAAATGAAATAGAGGCCTGTGTTACCGTTCTAAATGAAATAGAGGCCTGTGTCACCGTTCTAAATGAAATAGAGGCCTGTGTTACCGTTCTAAATGAAATAGAGGCCTGTGTTACCGTTCTAAATGAAATAGAGGCCTGTGTTACCGTTCTAAATGAAATAGAGGCCTGTGTCACCGTTCTAAATGAAATAGAGGCCTGTGTTACCTTTCTAAATGAAATAGAGGCCTGTGTTACCGTTCTAAATGAAATAGAGGCCTGTGTCACCGTTCTAAATGAAATAGAGGCCTGTGTTACCGTTCTAAATGAAATAGAGGCCTGTGTTACCGTTCTAAATGAAATAGAGGCCTGTGTTACCGTTCTAAATGAAATAGAGGCCTGTGTTACCGTTCTAAATGAAATAGAGGCCTGTGTTACCGTTCTAAATGAAATAGAGGCCTGTGTTACCGTTCTAAATAAAATAGAGGTCTGTGTTACCGTTCTAAATGAAATAGAGGCCTGTGTTACCGTTCTAAATGAAATAGAGGCCTGTGTTACCGTTCTAAATGAAATAGAGGCCTGTGTTACCGTTCTAAATGAAATAGAGGCCTGTGTTACCGTTCTAAATGAAATAGAGGCCTGTGTTACCGTTCTAAATAAAATAGAGGTCTGTGTTACCTTTCTAAATGAAATAGAGGTCTGTGTTACCTTTCTAAATGAAATAGAGGCCTGTGTTACCTTTCTAAATGAAATAGAGGTCTGTGTTACCTTTCTAAATGAAATAGAGGCCTGTGTTACCGTTCTAAATGAAATAGAGGCCTGTGTTACCGTTCTAAATGAAATAGAGGTCTGTGTTACCGTTCTAAATGAAATAGAGGTCTGTGTTACCGTTCTAAATGAAATAGAGGCCTGTGTTACCTTTCTAAATGAAATAGAGGCCTGTGTTACCTTTCTAAATGAAATAGAGGCCTGTGTTACCATTCTAAATGAAATACAGGCCTGTGTTACCGTTCTAAATGAAATACAGGCCTGTGTTACCGTTCTAAATGAAATAGAGGCCTGTGTTACCTTTCTAAATAAAATACAGGCCTGTGTTACCATTCTAAATGAAATACAGGCCTGTGTTACCGTTCTAAATGAAATAGAGGCCTGTGTTACCTTTCTAAATGAAATAGAGGCCTGTGTTACCTTTCTAAATGAAATAGAGGCCTGTGTTACCGTTCTACATGAAATAGAGGCCTGTGTTACCGTTCTAAATGAAATAGAGGTCTGTGTTACCTTTCTAAATGAAATAGAGGCCTGTGTTACCTTTCTAAATGAAATAGAGGCCTGTGTTACCGTTCTAAATGAAATAGAGGCCTGTGTTACCGTTCTAAATGAAATACAGGCCTGTGTTACATTTCTAAATGAAATAGAGTCCTGTGTTACCTTAATAAATGAAATAGAGGCCTGTGTTACCTTAATAAATGAAATAGAGGCCTGTGTTACAGTTCTACATGAAATAGAGGCCTGTGTTACCTTTCTAAATGAAATAGAGGCCTGTGTTACTGTTCTAAATGAAATAGAGGCCTGTGTTACCGTTCTAAATGAAATACAGGCCTGTGTTACCTTAATAAATGAAATAGAGGCCTGTGTTACGGTTCTAAATGAAATAGAGGCCTGTGTTACCGTTCTAAATGAAATAGAGGCCTGTGTTACCGTTCTAAATGAAATACAGGCCTGTGTTACATTTCTAAATGAAATAGAGGCCTGTGTTACCTTAATAAATGAAATAGAGGCCTGTGTTACCTTAATAAATGAAATAGAGGCCTGTGTTACAGTTCTACATGAAATAGAGGCCTGTGTTACCTTTCTAAATGAAATAGAGGCCTGTGTTACTGTTCTAAATGAAATAGAGGCCTGTGTTACCGTTCTAAATGAAATAGAGGCCTGTGTTACCGTTCTAAATGAAATAGAGGTCTGTGTTACTGTTCTAAATGAAATAGAGGCCTGTGTTACTGTTCTAAATGAAATAGAGGCCTGTGTTACCGTTCTAAATGAAATAGAGGCCTGTGTTACCGTTCTAAATGAAATAGAGGTCTGTGTTACCTTTCTAAATGAAATAGAGGTCTGTGTTACCTTTCTAAATGAAATAGAGGTCTGTGTTACCTTTCTAAATGAAATAGAGGCCTGTGTTACCTTTCTAAATGAAATAGAGGCCTGTGTTACCTTTCTAAATGAAATAGAGGTCTGTGTTACCTTTCTAAATGAAATAGAGGTCTGTGTTACCTTTCTAAATGAAATAGAGGCCTGTGTTACCTTTCTAAATGAAATAGAGGCCTGTGTTACCTTTCTAAATGAAATAGAGGTCTGTGTTACTGTTCTAAATGAAGTAGAGGTCTGTGTTACTGTTCTAAATGAAATAGAGGCCTGTGTTACCTTTCTAAATGAAATAGAGGCCTGTGTTACCTTTCTAAATGAAATAGAGGCCTGTGTTACCTTTCTAAATGAAATAGAGGTCTGTGTTACTGTTCTAAATGAAGTAGAGGTCTGTGTTACCGTTCTAAATGAAATAGAGGCCTGTGTTACCTTTCTAAATGAAATAGAGGCCTGTGTTACCGTTCTAAATGAAATAGAGGTCTGTGTTACCGTTCTAAATGAAATAGAGGCCTGTGTTACCGTTCTAAATGAAATAGAGGCCTGTGTTACCGTTCTAAATGAAATAGAGGCCTGTGTTACTGTTCTAAATGAAATAGAGGCCTGTGTTACCGTTCTAAATGAAATAGTCAGTTACCTTTCCGAAGACGGTTTTGACGTAGATGGGCAGGTCTCCGTGGGGACTGCTGAACCCTCCTACTATGCTGAAGCCCAGACCCAGAGCTCCTCTGTCCAGACTGATGGTTCTATAAAACTGGGGACTGTAGGAGATATGAAACAACAACATGTAAGATTTCCAGTTCTCTATCTGATATGAAGGGTGTGGTAACGGCTCATACCAAACTTTAGCATTTGTGAAAAGTTTTAAACAAGCTGTCTGCATTGACCCTTTTCTATAACAGCATTGATTAAATAAGTGTTAAAAGATTGCTATACGGTGGCCCTGAGGGGCAAAATAGTTGAGAATCAATATGTTATAGAGCTAAACATGTATAAACAGCAGTACATTCCGACCTCATGTTGTTGTGAAGGGTAGCTGATTCTGTGGAGAGGATACCTACATCCCCCTCTCCCTGGCCCTGTCCTCCCCCTCCATCCCCCTCTCCCTGGCCCTGTCCTCCCCCTCCATCCCCCTCTCCCTGGCCCTGTCCTCCCCCTCCATCCCCCTCTCCCTGGCCCTGTCCTCAGCCTCCTCTACCTACATCCCCCTCTCCCTCTCCCTGTCCTCAGCCTCCTCTCCCTGTCCTCAGCCTCCTCTACCTACATCCCCCTCTCCCTCTCCCTGCCCTCAGCCTCCTCCCCCTCCCTCTCCCTGTCCTCAGCCTCCTCTCCCTGTCCTCAGCCTCCTCCCTCTCCTTCTTCCTGTCCTCAGCCTCCTCCCTCTCCCTCTTCCTGTCCTCAGCCTCCTCCCTCTTCCTGTCCTCAGCCTCCCCCCTCCCCCTCTCCCTGTCCTCAGCCTCCCCCCTCCCCCTCTCCCTGTCCTCAGCTTCCTCCCCTCTCCCTCTCTCTGTCCTCAGCCTCCCCCCTCCCCCTCTCCCTGTCCTCAGCTTCCTCCCCTCTCCCTCTCTCTGTCCTCAGCCTCCTCCCCCTCCCTCTCCCTGTCCTCAGCCTCCTCTCCCTGTCCTCAGCCTCCCCCCTCCCCCTCTCCCTGTCCTCAGCTTCCTCCCCTCTCCCTCTCTCTGTCCTCAGCCTCCTCCCCCTCCCTCTCCCTGTCCTCAGCCTCCTCTCCCTGTCCTCAGCCTCCCCCCTCCCCCTCTCCCTGTCCTCAGCTTCCTCCCCTCTCCCTCTCCCTGTCCTCAGCTTCCTCCCCCGCTCCCTGTCCTCAGCCTCCTCCCCTCTCCCTCTCCCTGTCCTCAGCTTCCTCCCCCGCTCCCTGTCCTCAGCCTCCTCCCCTCTCCCTCTCCCTGTACTGAGCCTCCTCTACCTTCTCCCTCTTTATAACATGCGATAGCAGCAGAGTCCTACCTCATGTTGCTGTGCAGGGTAGCTGGTCCTGTGGAGGGGAGACCTACATCCCCCTGAGCCTGTCCTCCTCCACAGCCCTCAGCCA
>NC_092091.1:87984056-88086556 GCF_045679555.1 Salvelinus alpinus | reverse complement strand
AAGGAGAGAGAGTGAGAGGGAGAGGGAGTGAGAGAGAGAGAGGGAAGAGAGAGGGAGGGAAGAGAGGGAGAGAGAGAGAGAGAGAGAGAGAGAGAGAGAGAGAGAGAGAGAGAGAGAGAGAGAGAGATATGGAGAGAGAGAGAGATGGAGAGAGGGAAGAGAGAAGGGAAATGAGAAAGGGGGTGCGAGAGCGAGAGAGGAGAGATGGAGAGAGGGGAGAGAGAGGGGAAATGAGAAAGGGGGTGCGAGAGAGAGAGAGAGAAGGAAGAGAGGGGGAGTGAGAAAGAGGGAGGGAGAGGAGGGAGAGAGAGAGAGAGAGAGAGAGAGAGAGAGAGAGAGAGAGAGAGAGAGAGAGAGAGGAGTGAATACAGGCAGAGAGAACGGTAGGACATATTCATACACAGATCAGTTGAATTATTTGATTTTGTAAGCATGCAGACACAGACAGAGAGAGAGACGTACATATATACGGTGTGATCTGGCAGCCAGTCCATCAGGGTCCAGAGTAGAGATGAAGAGAGGTACGTCTCCATGAGGAGAACCAACCCCACCGGCTACACTCAGACCCAGAGAGTCACACGGACCCTGGTGTAACACATATAATACATACCATATATATTACATAAAACAACATATAGACTCTACCAACCATATATATTACATATAACAACATATAGACTCTACCAACCATATATATTACATATAACAACATATAGACTCTACCAACCATATATATTACATATAACAACATATAGACTCTACCAACCATATATATTACATATAACAACATATAGACTCTACCAACCATATATATTACATACCATATATATTACATATAACAACATATAGACTCTACCAACCATATATATTACATATAACAACATATAGACTCTACCAACCATATATATTACATATAACAACATATAGACTCTACATACCATATATATTACATATAACAACATATAGACTCTACCAACCATATATATTACATATAACAACATATAGACTCTACCAACCATATATATTACATATAACAACATATAGACTCTACCAACCATATATATTACATATAACAACATATAGACTCTACCAACCATATATATTACATATAACAACATATAGACTCTACCAACCATATATATTACATATAACAACACATAGACTCTACCAACCATATATATTACATACCATATATATTACATATAACAACATATAGACTCTACCAACCATATATATTACATACCATATATATTACATATAACAACATATAGACTCTACCAACCATATATATTACATACCATATATATTACATATAACAACATATAGACTCTACATACCATATATATTACATATAACAACATATAGACTCTACCAACCATATATATTACATATAACAACATATAGACTCTACCAACCATATATATTACATACCATATATATTACATATAACAACATATAGACTCTACCAACCATATATATTACATACCATATATATTACATATAACAACATATAGACTCTACCAACCATATATATTACATATAACAACATATAGACTCTACCAACCATATATATTACATACCATATATATTACATATAACAACATATAGACTCTACCAACCATATATATTACATATAACAACATATAGACTCTACCAACCATATATATTACATATAACAACATATAGACTCTACCAACCATATATATTACATACCATATATATTACATATAACAACATATAGACTCTACCAACCATATATATTACATATAACAACATATAGACTCTACCAACCATATATATTACATACCATATATATTACATATAACAACATATAGACTCTACCAACCATATATATTACATATAACAACATATAGACTCTACCAACCATATATATTACATACCATATATATTACATATAACAACATATAGACTCTACCAACCATATATATTACATATAACAACATATAGACTCTACCAACCATAATTATTACATACCATATATATTACATATAACAACATATAGACTCTACCAACCATAAATATTACATATAACAACATATAGACTCTACCAACCATATATATTACATATAACAACATATAGACTCTACCAACCATATATATTACATATAACAACATATAGACTCTACCAACCATATATATTACATACCATATATATTACATATAACAACATATAGACTCTACCAACCATATATATTACATATAACAACATATAGACTCTACCAACCATATATATTACATACCATATATATTACATATAACAACATATAGACTCTACCAACCATATATATTACATACCATATATATTACATATAACAACATACTCTACCAACCATATATATTACATATAACAACATATAGACTCTACCAACCATATATATTACATATAACAACATATAGACTCTACATACCATATATATTACATACCATATATATTACATATAACAACATATAGACTCTACCAACCATATATATTACATATAACAACATATAGACTCTACCAACCATATATATTACATACCATATATATTACATATAACAACATATAGACTCTACCAACCATATATATTACATATAACAACATATAGACTCTACATACCATATATATTACATATAACAACATATAGACTCTACCAACCATATATATTACATATAACAACATATAGACTCTACCAACCATATATATTACATACCATATATATTACATATAACAACATATAGACTCTACCAACCATATATATTACATATAACAACATATAGACTCTACCAACCATATATATTACATATAACAACATATAGACTCTACCAACCATATATATTACATACCATATATATTACATATAACAACATATAGACTCTACCAACCATATATATTACATACCATATATATTACATATAACAACATATAGACTCTACCAACCATATATATTACATATAACAACATAGACTCTACCAACCATATATATTACATATAACAACATATAGACTCTACCAACCATATATATATTACATACCATATATATTACATATAACAACATATAGACTCTACCAACCATATATATTACATATAACAACATATAGACTCTACCAACCATATATATTACATACCATATATATTACATATAACAACATATAGACTCTACCAACCATATATATTACATACCATATATATTACATATAACAACATACTCTACCAACCATATATATTACATATAACAACATATAGACTCTACCAACCATATATATTACATATAACAACATATAGACTCTACCAACCATATATATTACATACCATATATATTACATATAACAACATATAGACTCTACATACCATATATATTACATATAACAACATATAGACTCTACCAACCATATATATTACATACCATATATATTACATATAACAACATACTCTACCAACCATATATATTACATATAACAACATATAGACTCTACCAACCATATATATTACATACCATATATATTACATATAACAACATATAGACTCTACCAACCATATATATTACATATAACAACATATAGACTCTACCAACCATATATATTACATATAACAACATATAGACTCTACCAACCATATATATTACATATAACAACATATAGACTCTACCAACCATATATATTACATATAACAACATATAGACTCTACCAACCATATATATTACATATAACAACATATAGACTCTACCAACCATATATATTACATATAACAACATATAGACTCTACCAACCATATATATTACATATAACAACATATAGACTCTACCAACCATATATATTACATACCATATATATTACATATAACAACATATAGACTCTACCAACCATATATATTACATACCATGTATATTACATATAACAACACATAGACTCTACCAACCATATATATTACATATAACAACATATAGACTCTACCAACCATATATATTACATACCATATATATTACATATAACAACATATAGACTCTACCAACCATATATATTACATACCATGTATATTACATATAACAACACATAGACTCTACCAACCATATATATTACATATAACAACATATAGACTCTACCAACCATATATATTACATACCATATATATTACATATAACAACATATAGACTCTACCAACCATATATATTACATACCATGTATATTACATATAACAACACATAGACTCTACCAACCATATATATTACATATAACAACATATAGACTCTACCAACCATATATATTACATATAACAACATATAGAATCTACCAACCATATATATTACATACCATATATATTACATATAACAACATATAGACTCTACCAACCATATATATTACATATAACAACATATAGACTCTACCAACCATATATATTACATACCATATATATTACATATAACAACATATAGACTCTACCAACCATATATATTACATACCATATATATTACATATAACAACATATAGACTCTACCAACCATATATATTACATATAACAACATATAGACTCTACCAACCATATATATTACATACCATATATATTACATATAACAACATATAGACTCTACCAACCATATATATTACATACCATATATTACATATAACAACATATAGACTCTACCAACCATATATATTACATATAACAACATATAGACTCTACCAACCATATATATTACATATAACAACATATAGACTCTACCAACCATATATATTACATACCATATATATTACATATAACAACATATAGACTCTACCAACCATATATATTACATACCATATATATTACATATAACAACATATAGACTCTACCAACCATATATATTACATACCATATATATTACATATAACAACATATAGACTCTACCAACCATATATATTACATATAACAACATATAGACTCTACCAACCATATATATTACATATAACAACATATAGACTCTACCAACCATATATATTACATACCATATATATTACATATAACAACATATAGACTCTACCAACCATATATATTACATACCATATATATTACATATAACAACATATAGACTCTACCAACCATATATATTACATGTAACAACATATAGACTCTACCAACCATATATATTACATATAACAACATATAGACTCTACCAACCATATATATTACATACCATATATATTACATATAACAACACATAGACTCTACCAACCATATATATTACATACCATATATATTACATATAACAACATATAGACTCTACCAACCATATATATTACATACCATATATATTACATATAACAACATATAGACTCTACCAACCATATATATTACACTCTACCAACCATATATAGACTCTACCAACCATATATATTACATACCATATATATTACATATAACAACATATAGACTCTACCAACCATATATATTACATACCATATATATTACATATAACAACATATAGACTCTACCAACCATATATATTACATATAACAACATATAGACTCTACCAACCATATATATTACATATAACAACATATAGACTCTACCAACCATATATATTACATATAACAACATATAGACTCTACCAACCATATATATTACATATAACAACATATAGACTCTACCAACCATATATATTACATATAACAACATATAGACTCTACCAACCATATATATTACATATAACAACATATAGACTCTACCAACCATATATATTACATACCATATATATTACATATAACAACATATAGACTCTACCAACCATATATATTACATACCATATATATTACATATAACAACATATAGACTCTACCAACCATATATATTACATGTAACAACATATAGACTCTACCAACCATATATATTACATATAACAACACATAGACTCTACCAACCATATATATTACATATAACAACATATAGACTCTACCAACCATATATATTACATATAACAACATATAGACTCTACCAACCATATATATTACATATAACAACATATAGACTCTACCAACCATATATATTACATACCATATATATTACATATAACAACATATAGACTCTACCAACCATATATATTACATACCATATATATTACATATAACAACATATAGACTCTACCAACCATATATATTACATATAACAACATATAGACTCTACCAACCATATATATTACATATAACAACATATAGACTCTACCAACCATATATATTACATATAACAACACATAGACTCTACCAACCATATATATTACATATAACAACATATAGACTCTACCAACCATATATATTACATATAACAACATATAGACTCTACCAACCATATATATTACATACCATATATATTACATATAACAACATATAGACTCTACCAACCATATATATTACATACCATATATATTACATATAACAACATATAGACTCTACCAACCATATATATTACATGTAACAACATATAGACTCTACCAACCATATATATTACATACCATATATATTACATATAACAACATATAGACTCTACCAACCATATATAATACATACCATATATATTACATATAACAACATATAGACTCTACCAACCATATATATTACATGTAACAACATATAGACTCTACCAACCATATATATTACATACCATATATTACATATAACAACATATAGACTCTACATACCATATATATTACATGTAACAACATATAGACTCTACCAACCATATATATTACATATAACAACATATAGACTCTACCAACCATATATATTACATATAACAACATATAGACTCTACCAACCATATATATTACATACCATATATATTACATATAACAACATATAGACTCTACCAACCATATATATTACATGTAACACCATATAGACTCTACCAACCATATATATTACATATAACAACATATAGACTCTACCAACCATATATATTACATATAACAACATATAGACTCTACATACCATATATATTACATATAACAACATATAGACTCTACCAACCATATATATTACATATAACAACATATAGACTCTACCAACCATATATATTACATATAACAACATATAGACTCTACCAACCATATATATTACATATAACAACATATAGACTCTACCAACCATATATATTACATACCATATATATTACATATAACAACATATAGACTCTACCAACCATATATATTACATATAACAACATATAGACTCTACCAACCATATATATTACATACCATATATATTACATATAACAACATATAGACTCTACCAACCATATATATTACATATAACAACATATAGACTCTACCAACCATATATATTACATACCATATATATTACATATAACAACATATAGACTCTACCAACCATATATATTACATATAACAACATATAGACTCTACCAACCATATATATTACATACCATATATATTACATATAACAACATATAGACTCTACCAACCATATATATTACATATAACAACATATAGACTCTACCAACCATATATATTACATACCATATATATTACATATAACAACATATAGACTCTACCAACCATATATATTACATACCATATATATTACATATAACAACATATAGACTCTACCAACCATATATATTACATATAACAACATATAGACTCTACCAACCATATATATTACATATAACAACATATAGACTCTACCAACCATATATATTACATACCATATATATTACATATAACAACATATAGACTCTACCAACCATATATATTACATATAACAACATATAGACTCTACCAACCATATATATTACATATAACAACATATAGACTCTACCAACCATATATATTACATACCATATATATTACATATAACAACATATAGACTCTACCAACCATATATATTACATATAACAACATATAGACTCTACCAACCATATATATTACATACCATATATATTACATATAACAACATATAGACTCTACCAACCATATATATTACATACCATATATATTACATATAACAACATATAGACTCTACCAACCATATATATTACATATAACAACATATAGACTCTACCAACCATATATATTACATACCATATATATTACATATAACAACATATAGACTCTACCAACCATATATATTACATATAACAACATATAGACTCTACCAACCATATATATTACATACCATATATATTACATATAACAACATATAGACTCTACCAACCATATATATTAGATATAACAACCATATATATTCCAGCTTTGCTCAGCATTTGCACTGATAGAAAATGACACAAACCCAGAGTAGTGTATATCCCACCTTATGTATCACCACTGTCCTTATCTCATGGTGGTCTTCACATGCTGTGGGGGAAAATAGCATTTATTACTGAAAAGGATGTTTTGGGTCTGCACTTGTTCACGCCCATTCAATGAGTTTACAGCGTTGGATTGATGTGTCTACTGTGAGGTCGAGTTACAAAACCAGACATCCCATAATCACAGAGTGAATCTCTCACAGTAGTCCTCTCCTCTCTGACGTCTCTCTGTCTCCCTCTGGTGGGTTAACTGTTTTACTGTAGTTAACTTTAAGTTACTTTTTACAATGGATCTGACTATTCCAGAAGTTGGTATGTTGTTTAAAACCTTTCTGGGACCGGGGGCAGTATTGAGTAGTTTGGATGAATGAGGTGCCCAAAGTAAACTGCCTGATACTCAGGCCCAGAAGCTAGATTTGGATAGAAAACACTCTAAAGTTTCCAAAACTATTAAAATAATGTCTGTGAGTATAACAGAACTGATATGGCAGGCGAAAACCTGAGGAGAATCCATCCAGGAAGTGCTATTATTTTGAAATGGCTGTTTTTCCATTGAAAGCCTATCCACCATACAAAGACAGGACCCAGTTCACGATCCCTATGGCTTCCACTACATGTGGCCAGTCTTTAGGCATTGTTTCAGGCTTTTACTCTGAAAAATGAGGGAGAAACACCACTTTCAATGAGAGGAGAGTGGACATTTCCAGACATTTGTCCGGTGCGTGTCCGGCGCCTTTCTTGTTTTTCCTTTTCTATTGACGGAGATATTATGATCCATTATTTATGACAAAAACAACCTGAGGATTGATTATAAACATTGTTTGACATGTTTCTGCGAACTTTTGTGGTACTTTTTAGATTTTTCATCTGCCTGCTGTGAGTGCGCTTTATGCCAATGGTTTGCTGAACAAAACGCACCAACAAAACAGAGGTTTTTGGACATAAAGAGGGACTTTATCGAACAAAACAAACATTTATTGGGTAACTGGGAGTCTTGTGAGTGCAACCATATGAAGATCATCAAAGGTAAGTGATTAAATTTATTGCTATTTCTGACTTTTGTTACTCCTCTACTTGGCTGGTTACTGTTTGTAATGTGCTGGGCGCTGTCCTCAGATAATCGCATGGGATGCTTTCGCCGTAAAGTATTTTTGAAATCTGACACTGTGGTTGCATTAACAAGAAGTGTATCTTTAAGCCGATGTTTAACACTTGTATGTTTTAGGAATTTCTATTATGAGTATTTCTGTTTTTGAATATGGCGCTCTGCAATTTCACTGGCTGTTGGACAGGTGTTCCGCTATCCCTATTAACACTGTGAAATATGTTATGAGCAGGCTCAATGTCACTCACTGTAGTCCTCTCCTCTCTGACGTCTCTCTGTCACCCCCGGGCGGCGGCCCTGGACATCATACACAGTGGAGGGGGTCAGGGTGGAGCTGTCACTACCTACGGAGTCACCACTCTGGACAACACAACATTACAAACCTTTAGACCAGGTTTTGACAAGAGACAGTTTTGACAAGAGAAACACAAAAAGTCCAGTGTGACGATAGACATGATGTTGTGGGGTGAAAGAGGCTTAGAAGCACTCTGTTTTACCTGACTTCCACAGGAGTAGTGAACGCCGACGGCTTTGAAGCGAGCGATCTCTAGGATCACCGTTCCACTACTGCAGCTCTGACAGACACAGCAGGGAGATAGAGAGAAGTTAAACCTGTGTGTGTGTGTGTGTGTGTGTGTGTGTCAGATCAGTAGCAGTGCCGTCACGTGTTCCTGTGTGGCTGCTCTCACATCCTGTGTGTGTGTGTGTGTGTGTGTGTGTGTGTGTGTGTGTGTGTCAGATCAGTAGCATTGTCGTCACGTGTTCCTGTGTGGCTGCTCTCACATCCTGTGTGTGTGTGTGTGTGTGTGTGTGTGTGTGTGTGTGTGTGTGTGTGTGTGTGTGTGTGTGTGTGTGTGTGTGTGTGTGTGTGTGTGTGTGTCAGATCAGTAGCATTGTCGTCACGTGTTCCTGTGTGGTTTCGCTGACTTCCTCTCTAACAACTAAGGTGTGTGTGTCAGCGCGGAAACAAGTTTGTGTGGTTGCCCTGACATCCTCTCCGTGTGTGTGTGTGTCTGTGTGTGTGTGTATGTGTGTGTGTGTGTGTGTGTGTGTGTGTGTGTGTGTGTGTGTGTGTGTGTGTGTGTGTGTGTGTGTGTGTGTGTGTGTGTGTGTGTGTGTGTGTGTGTGTGTGTCTCACCTGTAACAGTGAGGCAACGTGTTCCTGTGTAGCTGTTCTGACATCCTGTCTGTTGACTGACAGGATCTGGTCTCCTAGAAACAGCCGTCCGTCTCCATCAGCCACACCCCCTCCAATGATCTCAGACACAAACACACCTGTGTCGTTGCTAGTGGAAACATCAACATGTCATCACAATAACATTCATGACAGCTGAAAACCAGCAGACAGTGGAAAACCAGTTGACATTTCAAAACCAGTAGATAGTTGAGAACCAGTTGACATTTCAAAACCAGTAGATAGTTGAGAACCAGTTGACAGCTGAAAACCAGTAGACAGTTGAAAACCAGTTGACATTTGAAAACCAGTAGATAGTTGAGAACCAGTTGACAGCTGAAAACCAGTAGATAGTTGAGAACCAGTTGACAGCTGAAAACCAGCAGATAGTTGAGAACCAGTTGACAGTTCAAAACCAGTAGATAGTTGAGAACCAGTTGACATTTCAAAACCAGTAGATAGTTGAGAACCAGTTGACAGCTGAAAACCAGTTGACAGCTGAAAACCAGTAGACAGTTGAAAACCAGTTGACATTTGAAAACCAGTAGATAGTTGAGAACCAGTTGACAGCTGACAACCAGTAGATAGTTGAGAACCAGTTGACAGCTGAAAACCAGTAGATAGTTGAGAACCAGTTGACAGTTCAAAACCAGTATAGTTGAGAACCAGTTGACAGTTCAAAACCAGTATAGTTGAGAACCAGTTGACAGTTCAAAACCAGTAGATAGTTGAGAACCAGTTGACAGTTCAAAACCAGTATAGTTGAGAACCAGTTGACAGTTCAAAACCAGTAGATAGTTGAGAACCAGTTGACAGCTGAAAACCAGCAGATAGTTGAGAACCAGTTGACAGTTCAAAACCAGTATAGTTGAGAACCAGTTGACAGCTGAAAACCAGTAGATAGTTGAAAACCAGGTGACAGCTGAAAACCAGTATAGTTGAGAACCAGTGGACAGTTCAAAACCAGTATAGTTGAGAACCAGTTGACAGTTCAAAACCAGTATAGTTGAGAACCAGTTGACAGCTGAAAACCAGTAGATAGTTAAGAACCAGTTGACAGCTCAAAACCATTTGAAAACCAGTTCCCTTACCTCTTCCCTACAGTGCTGAGCCCCAGGGTCTGTCCAGGCCGTAGTCTGAGCTCCAGCTGGAAGACATCCCACAGGTCCTCCTCCCCGTACTCCTGCTGATGTCTGAACACCGTGAGACGCACCCGTTGAGGGGTCAGCCTTAACACCCCTATAGCTTCCTCATGGGTGGCCTGGCCCAGGTCTATACCATTCACCTGGAGAGAGAGAGAGAGAGAGAGAGAGAGAGAGAGAGAGAGAGAGAGAGAGAGAGAGAGAGAGAGAGAGAGAGAGAGAGAGAGAGAGAGAGAGAGAGAGAGAGAGAGAGACACTAACCCTTCAATGTTACCATGTCTGAAAGGTCTGGCTAGGTATCAGTGGGGAACTGATTCTACCATACTACTCACACCAGATGTGGAACCTTTGAAGGGTTAGCTGTGTAGCTGTAGTATAACCATACCACTAGTAGCCACTGTCTGATGTCAATGTGTGTGTGTGTGTACGTCTATGTTCATCCGCCAGTTTCTGTGTGTGTGTGTGTGTGTTTAACCATACCTCTAGTAGCTGGTCTCCAGTCCACAGCCTCCCGTCTCTCTGAGCTGCTCCTCCATCATTAACCTCATGGATTATTATGGCCCCCTGGTGGAGAAGAGAGAGATTATTAACCTCAAGGATATTATGGTGGAGAAGAGAGAGATCATTAACCTCAAGGATATTATGGTGGAGAAGAGAGAGATCATTAACCTCAAGGATGATTATGGTGGAGAAGAGAGAGATCATTAACCTCATGGATTATTATGGTGGAGAAGAGAGAGATCATTAACCTCATTGATTATTATGGCCCCCTGGTGGAGAAGAGAGAGATTATTAACCTCATGGATTATTATGGCCCCCTGGTGGAGAAGAGAGAGATCATTAACCTCGTGGATTATTATGGTGGAGAAGAGAGAGATTATTAACCTCATGGATTATTATGGTGGAGAAGAGAGAGATTATTAACCTCATGGATTATTATGGTGGAGAAGAGAGAGATTATTAACCTCATGGATTATTATGGTGGAGAAGAGAGAGATCATTAACCTCATGGATTATTATGGCCCCCTGGTGGAGAAGTGAGAGATTATTAACCTCATGGATTATTATGGTGGAGAAGAGAGAGATTATTAACCTCATGGATTATTATGGTGGAGAAGAGCGAGATCATTAACCTCATTGATTATTATGGCCCCCTGGTGGAGAAGAGAGAGATTATTAACCTCATGGATTATTATGGCCCCCTGGTGGAGAAGAGAGAGATCATTAACCTCATGGATTATTATGGTGGAGAAGAGAGAGATTATTAACCTCATGGATTATTATGGTGGAGAAGAGAGAGATTATTAACCTCATGGATTATTATGGTGGAGAAGAGAGAGATTATTAACCTCATGGATTATTATGGTGGAGAAGAGAGAGATCATTAACCTCATGGATTATTATGGCCCCCTGGTGGAGAAGTGAGAGATTATTAACCTCATGGATTATTATGGTGGAGAAGAGAGAGATTATTAACCTCATGGATTATTATGGTGGAGAAGAGAGAGATCATTAACCTCATTGATTATTATGGCCCCCTGGTGGAGAAGAGAGAGATTATTAACCTCATGGATTATTATGGCCCCCTGGTGGAGAAGAGAGAGATCATTAACCTCATGGATTATTATGGTGGAGAAGAGAGAGATTATTAACCTCATGGATTATTATGGTGGAGAAGAGAGAGATTATTAACCTCATGGATTATTATGGTGGAGAAGAGAGAGATTATTACCCTCATGGATTATTATGGTGGAGAAGAGAGAGATCATTAACCTCATGGATTATTATGGCCCCCTGGTGGAGAAGAGAGAGATTATTAACCTCATGGATTATTATGGTGGAGAAGAGAGAGATTATTAACCTCATGGATTATTATGGTGGAGAAGAGAGAGATTATTAACCTCATGGATTATTATGGTGGAGAAGAGAGAGATCATTAACCTCA
Organism: Salvelinus alpinus; assembly: GCF_045679555.1. Lineage (NCBI taxonomy): Eukaryota > Metazoa > Chordata > Actinopteri > Salmoniformes > Salmonidae > Salvelinus > Salvelinus alpinus. The sequence goes on along the minus strand of NC_092091.1, from coordinate 88,072,897 downwards.
TGGATTATTATGGTGGAGAAGAGAGAGATCATTAACCTCATTGATTATTATGGCCCCCTGGTGGTGTTCTACAGTACATCATCAGACCATTTGGTATTTTACCCAGGAGAGGGTTTCTACAGTACATCATCAGACCAGTTGGTATTTTACCCAGGAGATTGTGTTCTACAGTACAGTACATCATCAGACCAGTTGGTATTTTACCCAGGAGAGGGTGATCTACAGTACATCATCAGACCAGTTGGTATTTTACCCCAGGAGAGGGTGTTCTACAGTACATCATCAGACCAGTTGGTATTTTACCCCAGGAGAGGGTGTTCTACAGTACATCATCAGACCAGTTGGTATTTTACCCAGGAGAGGGTGATCTACAGTACAGTACATCATCAGACCAGTTGGTATTTTACCCAGGAGATTGTGTTCTACAGTACAGTACACCATCAGACCAGTTGGTATTTTACCCAGGAGAGGGTGTTCTACAGTACAGTACATCATCAGACCAGTTGGTATTTTACCCCAGGAGAGGGTGTTCTACAGTACAGTACATCATCAGACCAGTTGGTATTTTACCCCAGGAGAGGGTGTTCTACAGTACATCATCCCGATGCTGAGGCCGAGTTATGTGTGTCCTTTACAGATCTCCATGGTACACATGGTGAACACACTCTATCACGCTCTCTCTCTCTCTGTCTCTCTCCTATCTCTCTCTCTCTCTCTCTCTCCCATCTCTCTCTCTCTCTCTCTCTCTCTCCCTCTCTCTCTCTCTCTCTCTCTCTCACTCTGTCTCTCTCTCTCTCTCCATCTCTCTCTCTCCCATCTCTCTCTCTCTCACTCCATCTCTCTGTCTCTCTTACCAGTAGCGTGTCACACCCCCCCACGATGCTGAGGCCCAGGCCCAAGTGTCCTTTACAGATCTCTATGGTGCTGTCGACGCCGGGTATTATGGGACAGCACAGGAGGTCAGGGGTCAGAGCGGAGCCCGTTGGCCAATCAGATCGCCCGCTGGAAGAGGAGGCGTTCCTGGCAGTGCCGACGGAGGAGTGGGGAGGAATGGGGGGGTGGGAGGAAGAGACATGGATGGAGGGATGGAAGGAGGAAGATGAGGAGTCCCCGCCCATGGGTCCTTGAGCCATCTGCGTCAGAGCGGCTTTAATCCTGATCAAAACAATAGCATCTCTGTTAGACATCAAAGTCGCCATCTTGGAAATATAATTAAGTAATTGATGGTCACCGTATTGACAACGAGTAAATCAAAAATAGTCACTATATTTCAAGCACAGTAAAATCATATGACTTAACACCAGTTTGATACATTTGATACAAACTCTTCTACAGGAAACGTCAAACAGGAAGCATCTCAACAGCGTGTCGTGTAATCCCATCTACTGTGTAGTGTGCGTTTCCTTACCTGGTGAGGAGGATCTGGACTTTAGAAGGAGCACTGTTGAGGATGGCTGTGGCGTTCTGGTGACTACGACCATACAGGATCTGACCGTTGATCTACAACCAGGACATAATATGTAATACTATACATTACTACTATATTTATTTAACTAAGCAAGTCAGTTAAGAACAAATTCTTATTTACAATGACGGCCTAGGAACAGTGGGTTAACTGCCTTGTTCAGGGGCAGAATGACAGATTTTTACCTTGTCAGCTCAGGGATTCGATCTTGCAATATTTCGGTTACTAGTCCAACGCTCTAACCACTAGTCTACCTGCCGCCTCTACACTCTAACCACTAGTCTACCTGACTCCCCTATAGCTGACGCTACTGTATGTTAGTGGCTGTGGTCCTCTACAACAGTGTTGAGGATGGCTGTAGCGATCTGGTGACTACGACTATACACGATCGACGCATCGCGGAGTGCCTGGACACAGCCCTTAGCCGTGGTAGATTGGCCATATATCGCAAACCCCCGAGGTGCCTTATTGCTGTTATAAACATCCTAAATATATGGGGGGGGTTTAATCATAGAGGTGGATAGAGGTTCATTCTTTGTATCTGGCCATCATAGAGGTGGATAGAGGATCCTTCTTTGTATCTGGCCATCATAGAGGTGGATAGAGGGTCCTTCTTTGTATCTGGCCATCATAGAGGTGGATAGAGGGTCCTTCTTTGTATCTGCCCATCATAGAGGTGGATAGAGGGTCATTCTTTGTATCTGTGCCATATTGTATTCTGTGACAGCGTGGGCAGCTCCATTCAGGTCTGTCTGCATTGAAACTTCTACGAGTCAGTAAAACAAACTGAAAGAGGGGTGCATACTGCCACCTGCAGTGTGCTGTCTCTTTCTCTAATCTCTCACACCCACTGACTCACCTCCAGTAGCTCATCTCCCACCCGTATCCGCCCGTCTCGCCCCGCCGCTCCCCGGGGGTCGACCCCAGCCACGTAGACACCGAGGTGGGCTCTGGAACCATCCCTGTCCTCCGTCAGGCTGAGACCCAGACCAGGCACCAGACCCTGTCCCCGGGCCTCAGTGCTAGTGATTCCCCTGGGACTCTTCTCCAGCTCTATCATATGGAGCTCACCTGGCAGACCGCCATACCTGGACATCATCTTCTCTGTGAGGGGGGAGAGAGGAAAAGAGAGAAAGCAGTAGAGATATAGAGAGAGAGAGAATGAAACACAAAAGGGTTGAAGTAGGAAATGAAGGCCGTGTCGACCTTTACAATCATATTGCTTATTCTGGTTCAATACCCTCATGTCAGTGTCTAGGAGGCTAGTGGTTATTCTGGTTCAATCCCCTCCTGTCAGTGGTTATTCTGGTTCAATCCCTTCCTGTCTGTGTCTAGGAGACTAGTGGTTATTCTAGGAGACTAGTGGTTATTCTGGTTCTATCCCCTCCTGTCAGTGTCTAGGAGACTAGTGGTTATTCTGGTTCAATCCCCTCCTGTCAGTGTCTAGGAGACTAGTGGGTATTCTGGTTCAATCCCCTCCTGTCAGTGTCTAGGAGGCTAGTGGTTATTCTGGTTCAATCCCCTCCTGTCAGTGTCTAGGAGGCTAGTGGTTATTCTGGTTCAAACCCCTCCTGTCAGTGTCTAGGAGACTAGTGGTTATTCTGGTTCAATCCCCTCATGTCAGTGTCTAGGAGGCTAGTGGTTATTCTGGTTCAATCCCCTCCTGTCAGTGTCTAGGAGACTAGTGGTTATTCTGGTTCAATCCCCTCCTGTCAGTGTCTAGGAGACTAGTGGTTATTCTGGTTCAATCCCCTCCTGTCAGTGTCTAGGAGGCTAGTGGTTATTCTGGTTCAATCCCCTCCTGTCAGTGTCTAGGAGGCTAGTGGTTATTCTGGTTCAATCCCCTCCTTCTTTCTGGCAGGCCTATAATGATGTGTGTGTGTGTGTGTGTGTGTGTGTGTGTGTAGGTGCGCGCGTGCGTGTGTGTGTAGGTGCGTGCGTGTGTGTTTTTGTGTGTGTGTGTGTGTATGTGTGTGTTTTTGTGTGTGTGTGTATGTGTGTGTGTGTGTAGGTGTGTGCGTGCGTGCGCACGTGTGTGTGTGTGTGTGTGTAGGTGCGTGCGCGTGTGTGTAACCCACTCCAGCTGTCGTCTTCCGTGTCTCTCCGTGTGATTGGTGCAGAGACAGTTGTGGGGCTTCTCCTGACCGTCCTATTGGCTGTTGGCTGAAGACGCCGGGACAAACAAAGGAATACAGGGTGTGTTCAAAACAAACACGCCCCATATATACACACATGTAGACAGGTCTGTATTAGTGCTGGTGAGAGGCTGTATTAGTGCAGTATATGAATAGAGGGTATGCTGTTTTTAGGGTTATGGTTACAGTCTCACACACACAGGTGTACGAACCTTAAAGGGAGTAGGGGTGAAGGGGTTGGCGGGGGAGAGACTAAGGAACAGACCACTGTGACTCTCTGGCATCTATATACAGGCCACACAGGGAACACACACCACGTACAGAGTACAGAGTACAGAGTACACACTTATAAGGTATAGTTCTGTCTCTATGAGGAAAACACATGGGAATCAACAACACAGACTAGACGTGACACAACAACCTCACGACTACCTGTCTCGTACAAAGAGTTGGATAGAATATGCACCTGTTTTAGCATTGACAGCATCATTGATGTGCCCTCTAGCCAACTCTATGTTCTAGTAAACAAAACATTAAAGTTGCCAAGCTGTTCTATATTCTAACATCAAATACTATGATACATAGATCCACATTCTACACAGAATATATATCATATTCTAATACAAAAAATGGGAAGACACACAGAATTACAAACCGTGTTGTTCAGTGAGTCGCTGTGTGACGCTGAGGCTTGCCTCTCATGGTTGGAGAGCACAGGAGACGACTGACGGGAAGAGGATATGAAACACAGAAGAGACAGAGAGAGAGACGTCACATGATATCAGAGGACATGTGTGTGCATGCGTACATGTGAGTGGCAGTTCCAAACTAAACCAACCTGTGATTTGTGTTGTCCAGTCTGCACCAGGAAGACAACAGGGTCTCCAGCACTACGGATGGCCTCCACTGCCCGCTCATGACTGGCATCTCTCAGATCCATGCCTCCTACCTGATCAATCAGCAATACATCAACCAATCAAATGCATTCCTGAAGCCCTGTTTACATCAGCAGTACATTACAGTTAATAGGCCTAGACTTCAAAGAGCAAGCAGAAGAAGAAGCAGTAGAAGAAGCAGAAGAAGAAGTAGAAGAAGAAGTAGAAGAAGAAGCAGAGGAAGTAGAAGAAGAAGTAGAAGAAGAAGTAGAAGAAGTAGAAGAAGAAGTAGAGGAAGAAGAAGAAGTAGAAGTAGAAGAAGAAGCAGAGGAAGTAGAAGAAGTAGAAGTAGAAGAAGTAGAAGAAGAAGACGTAAAAGAGGAAGAGGACGATGAAAATGAAGAAGAATCAGGTGATGTGTGGCCAGGAAAAGTCACCAGAAGGAAGAAACACACACACCTCTTTAATGAACACTCATCACAAACATATACACACACAAACACATCCCCTCTCCCTTCTCCTCTCTCCCTACCTCCAGTATCCTGTCTCCAGTCTTCAGGGTGCCGTTGTGTCCAGCAGGGCTGTCTGGTGTGATGTGTTTAATGAACACTCCTCTCATCACCTCTCCACTGCTCAGCCTGCTGCCCATCCCTCTACCTCCCATGATACTGATGCCCAGAGACTGGCCTGAAGAACGCATCAACTTGACCCTGCATGGGGGGGGGGGGGGACGGGGACAGAGAGAGAGAGAGAGAGAGAGAGAGAGAGAGAGACAGAGAGACAGAGAGAGGGGGGAGTGAGAGAAGGGTAGAGAGAGAGAAATAGGGGTAGAGAGACAGAGGGGGGAGGGAGAGAGAGAGAGAGTGAGAGAGAGGGAGTAAGGGTAAGAAGGGTAGAGAGAGAGAAATAGGGATAGAGAGAGAGAGAGAGATCCTTGATGAAAACCTGCTTCAGAGTGCTCAGGACCTCAGACTGGGGCCAAGGTTCAACTTCCAACAGGACAATGACCCTAAGCACACAGCCAAGACCTCTCTGGAAAGACCTGAAAATAGCTGTGCAGCGACGCTCCCCATCCAACCTGACAAAGCACGAGAGGATCTGCAGAGAAGAATAGGAGAAACTTCCCAAATACAGGTGTGCCAAGCTTGTAGCGTCATACTCAAGAAGACTTGAGGCTGTAATTGCTACAAAATGTGCTTCAACAAAGTACTCAGTAAAGGGTTCTGAATAATTATGTAAATGTGATATTTCAGTTTTTTTATGTTTTAGAAATTTGCTAAAAAAATCTAAAAACATGTTTTTGCTTCGTTGTGATGTCATTATGGGGTATTGTGTTAAGATTGATGAGGGAAAATAACAATTGAATACATTTTAGAGTAAGGCTGTAACATATACAATTTTGAAAAAAGTCAAGGGCTCTGAATACTTTCTGAATGCACATATCAATATGATATGAGAGAGAGAGAGATTTAGACTGGCCTTGGCAGCCTGACCAACCAGACGCTGTGGGAAAGACAGGGATAAACACGGTTGCCTCCCAACACTGCTGGAGGGTAAGATAACCGTTAGTGTGTGTGTGTGTGCGCATGTGTGAGTGTGAGTGTGTGTGTGTGTGTGTGTGTGTGTGTGTGTGTGTGTGTGTGTGTGTGTATGTGCGTGCGAGTGTCACAACGTGTGTGTATTAACTGTGTACTACGGCATTAGACAAAAAAAAAGCACAGCAACGTTTACTAACCTTCTAGGTTGAGCCCAACTGAGGTTAGTCGGATAAACAAACATCTCCTCCTCTCTCCCTTCTTCCTCTTTCACGTCCTCCTCCTCCTCTCTCTTCTTCTCCACTTTCTCCTCCTCCTCTCTCTTCTCCTTCTCCTCCTCCTCTCTCTTCCTCTCCACTTTCTCCTCCTCCTCTCTCACTCCATCCACACCTCTCCTCTCCTCCGGTGGTACGGGTGAGGGTGGGGGTTTAGGGATTAGGCTACAAGGAAAAAGATCACATGCTTTATAATCAGTAAAATGTTCATTTTTAATATTTTGTAGCCTATAATGTTATTCCTTATGATACATTTATCAATATTAACATTTATATAGGTAGAGAAATATATACACATTTATGGACTGTTGTCTTTGTTTGGTTACTTTAGCTATTCTTGCCATAATATGGACTTGGTCTTTTACCAAATAGGGCTATCATCTGTATACCACCCCTACCTTGTCACAACACAACTGATTGGCTCAAACGCATTAAGAAGGAAAGAAATTCCACAAATGAACTTTTAACAAGGCACACCGGTTAATTGAAATGCATTCCAGGTGAAGCTGGTTGAGAGAATGCCAAGAGTGTGCAAAGCTGTCATCAAGGCAAAGAGTGGCTACTTTGAAGAATCTCAAATATAAAATATATTTTTAATTGTTTAACACTTGTTTGGTTACTACATGATTCCATATGTGTTATATCATAGTTTTGATGTCTTCACTATTATTCTACAATGTATAAAATAGTACAAATAAAGAAAATCCCTTGAATGAGTAGGTGTGTCCAAACCTTTGCCTGGTACTGTATATATACACAAATATACATATCTTTTCCACCCCAAAACGTTTAAAAAACATAAGATTAAACATGAAACAGCAACATTTTAAGAAAGACAGTTCCTGGGTTTAGTGCCGCACACAGATCAGTGTCATGGTGGTTGTCTATGAATTCACATGAATATGTTTAAAGTAGACTTTGTGTGTGTGTGTGTTTGTGTGTTTATGTGTGTGTGTGTGTTTATGTATGTTTATGTGTATATGTGTGTGTGTGTGTGTTTATGTGTGTTTATGTGTACAATCATGTGTGTGAGATGTGTGTTTTCTCATGAATATGTTTAAAGTACACCGTAGACTGTGTGTGTGTGTGTGTGTGTGTTTTGTGTGTGTGTGTGTGTGTGTGTGTGCGTGCGTGTGTGTGTGAGGTAAAAAGCCCATTATATTGAGTGATAGCCATATCTACACAGCAGGAGTCTGTAAAAAGGAGCAGTGTAGAGCATTACGTTACAGCAGTAGGAGAGATAGAGATAGAGAAAGGAGAGAGAGGGGAGGAAGAGAGGGGGGAGGGGGAGGAGAGAGGGGGGGGGCGAGAGCGAGGGTGAGAGAGCGAGAGAGAGGGGGAGGAGAGCGAGCGAGCGAGTGAGAGAGCAAGGGGGGAGGCGAGAGGGGAGGGGGGAGGCGAGAGAAGGAGGGGGGAGGAGAGATAGAGAAAAGCAGAGAAAGCAACAGAGAGGGAGAGAGAGGGAGGGGGGAGGAGAGAGAGGGAGGGGGGAGGAGAGAGAGGGAGGGGGGAGGAGAGAGAGGGAGGGGGGAGGAGAGAGAGGGAGGGGGGAGGAGAGAGAGGGAGGGGGGAGGAGAGAGAGGGAGGGGGGAGGAGAGAGAGGGAGGGGGGAGGAGAGAGTATGTATTCATTTTTCTGACATGACACAGTACTGAAATCTATAGGTCTAAAAGAGTCTGAAAATAACCTTCTACACCACATGAATGTTAAAAAATACAGTTTACCGAGTGGCGCAGCGGTCTACCGAGTGGCGCAGCGGTCTAAGGCACTGCATTGCAGTGCTTGAGGCATCACCACAGACCCGGGTTCGATCCCAGGCAGTGTTAGATCCGGCCGTGACCGGGAGTCCCATAGGGCGGCGCACAATTGGCCCAGCGTCATCTGGGTTAGGGGAGGGTTTGGCCGGGGTGGGGAGGGTTTGACCGGGGGGGGTGTACTCGGCTCATCATGGTCTAGTGACTCGTTGTGGCGGGCCGGTGCGCCTGCAGACTGACTTCGGTCGTCAGTTGAACAGTGTTTCCTCTGGCACAGCTCCCGGGTTCAGCGGTGGGGTGTTAAGGGGCGCGGTTTGGCGGGTCATGTTTCAGATGACGCATGACTTGACCTTCGCCTCTTTGCAGCGAGGAGACAAGATCGTAATTGGATCGAAATTGGGTATCACGAAATTGGTGAGACAAAACGGGGTAAAATCCCCCCCCCAAATAAAATATGAAATACAGTTTGCTTTCTGGGTTTGAAACTGAGGCTTGAGGTGGAGCCTTAAGACTGTAGGGTTGAGGCTGAAGAAAGGGCTCGAGGTGGGGCCTTAAGACTGTAGGGTTGAGGCTGAAGAAAGGGCTCGAGGTGGAGCCTTAAGACTGTAGGGTTGAGGCTGAAGAAAGGCCTCGAGGTGGAGCCTTAAGACTGTAGGGTTGAGGCTGAAGAAAGGGTTTGAGGTGGAGCCTTAAGACTGTAGGGTTGAGGCTGAAGAAAGGGCTCGAGGTGGGGCCTTAGGACTGTAGGGTTGAGGCTGAAGAAAGGCCTCGAGGTGGAGCCTTAAGACTGTAGGGTTGAGGCTGAAGAAAGGGCTTGAGGTGGAGCCTTAAGACTGTAGGGTTGAGGCTGAAGAAAGGGCTTGAGGTGGACCCTTAGGACTGTAGGGTTGAGGCTGAAGAAAGGGCTCGAGGTGGAGCCTTAAGACTGTAGGGTTGAGGCTGATGAAAGGGCTCGAGGTGGGGCCTTAGGACTGTAGGGTTGAGGCTGAAGAAAGGCCTCGAGGTGGAGCCTTAAGACTGTAGGGTTGAGGCTGAAGAAAGGGCTTGAGGTGGAGCCTTAAGACTGTAGGGTTGAGGCTGAAGAAAGGGCTCGAGGTGGGGCCTTAGGACTGTAGGGTTGAGGCTGAAGAAAGGCCTCGAGGTGGAGCCTTAAGACTGTAGGGTTGAGGCTGAAGAAAGGGCTTGAGGTGGAGCCTTAAGACTGTAGGGTTGAGGCTGAAGAAAGGGCTTGAGGTGGACCCTTAGGACTGTAGGGTTGAGGCTGAAGAAAGGGCTCGAGGTGGAGCCTTAAGACTGTAGGGTTGAGGCTGAAGAAAGGGCTTGAGGTGGACCCTTAGGACTGTAGGGTTGAGGCTGAAGAAAGGGCTCGAGGTGGAGCCTTAAGACTGTAGGGTTGAGGCTGAAGAAAGGGCTCGAGGTGGACCCTTAGGACTGTAGGGTTGAGGCTGAAGAAAGGCCTCGAGGTGGAGCCTTAAGACTGTAGGGTTGAGGCTGAAGAAAGGGCTTGAGGTGGACCCTTAGGACTGTAGGGTTGAGGCTGAAGAAAGGGCTCGAGGTGGAGCCTTAAGACTGTAGGGTTGAGGCTGAAGAAAGGGCTCGAGGTGGGGCCTTAGGACTGTAGGGTTGAGGCTGAAGAAAGGGCTCGAGGTGGAGCCTTAAGACTGTAGGGTTGAGGCTGAAGAAAGGGCTCGAGGTGGGGCCTTAGGACTGTAGGGTTGAGGCTGAAGAAAGGCCTCGAGGTGGAGCCTTAAGACTGTAGGGTTGAGGCTGAAGAAAGGCCTCGAGGTGGAGCCTTAAGACTGTAGGGTTGAGGCTGAAGAAAGGGCTTGAGGTGGACCCTTAGGACTGTAGGGTTGAGGCTGAAGAAAGGGCTCGAGGTGGAGCCTTAAGACTGTAGGGTTGAGGCTGAAGAAAGGGCTTGAGGTGGACCCTTAGGACTGTAGGGTTGAGGCTGAAGAAAGGGCTCGAGGTGGTGCCTTAAGACTGTAGGGTTGAGGCTGAAGAAAGGGCTCGAGGTGGAGCCTTAAGACTGTAGGGTTGAGGCTGAAGAAAGGCCTCGAGGTGGAGCCTTAAGACTGTAGGGTTGAGGCTGAAGAAAGGGCTTGAGGTGGACCCTTAGGACTGTAGGGTTGAGGCTGAAGAAAGGGCTCGAGGTGGAGCCTTAAGACTGTAGGGTTGAGGCTGAAGAAAGGGCTCGAGGTGGGGCCTTAGGACTGTAGGGTTGAGGCTGAAGAAAGGCCTCGAGGTGGAGCCTTAAGACTGTAGGGTTGAGGCTGAAGAAAGGGCTTGAGGTGGACCCTTAGGACTGTAGGGTTGAGGCTGAAGAAAGGGCTCGAGGTGGTGCCTTAAGACTGTAGGGTTGAGGCTGAAGAAAGGGCTCGAGGTGGAGCCTTAAGACTGTAGGGTTGAGGCTGAAGAAAGGCCTCGAGGTGGAGCCTTAAGACTGTAGGGTTGAGGCTGAAGAAAGGGCTTGAGGTGGACCCTTAGGACTGTAGGGTTGAGGCTGAAGAAAGGGCTCGAGGTGGAGCCTTAAGACTGTAGGGTTGAGGCTGAAGAAAGGGCTTGAGGTGGACCCTTAGGACTGTAGGGTTGAGGCTGAAGAAAGGCCTCGAGGTGGAGCCTTAAGACTGTAGGGTTGAGGCTGAAGAAAGGGCTTGAGGTGGACCCTTAGGACTGTAGGGTTGAGGCTGAAGAAAGGCCTCGAGGTGGAGCCTTAAGACTGTAGGGTTGAGGCTGAAGAAAGGGCTTGAGGTGGACCCTTAGGACTGTAGGGTTGAGGCTGAAGAAAGGGCTCGAGGTGGAGCCTTAAGACTGTAGGGTTGAAGCTGAAGAAAGGGCTCGAGGTGGGGCCTTAGGACTGTAGGGTTGAGGCTGAAGAAAGGCCTCGAGGTGGAGCCTTAAGACTGTAGGGTTGAGGCTGAAGAAAGGGCTTGAGGTGGACCCTTAGGACTGTAGGGTTGAGGCTGAAGAAAGGGCTCGAGGTGGAGCCTTAAGACTGTAGGGTTGAGGCTGAAGAAAGGGCTCGAGGTGGGGCCTTAGGACTGTAGGGTTGAGGCTGAAGAAAGGGCTCGAGGTGGAGCCTTAAGACTGTAGGGTTGAGGCTGAAGAAAGTGCTCGAGGTGGACCCTTAGGACTGTAGGGTTGAGGCTGAAGAAAGGGCTCGAGCAAGCAAGGGTTTGAGATTGGGATAGAAGCTTACCTTTGGTATGGAGCTGTAGCTGAGAGACCGAGGCCGGGGATGAGGCTAGAGCTGGGGTAAGGTTTGAGGTTAGAGCTGTGGTAAGAGTTGAGGTTTTATGTTTATTGTTATTTGTTATTTGTTTCACAGTTTCAAGATGGGATCTTACCTCTTGTCTGGGGGTGGGGGTCTGGGTGGGCCTTTGGTTGGGGTTGAGGCTGGAGCTGTACTTGTAGCTGACACTACAGGTCTGGGTAGAGAAGGGCCTTGAGGCCTTGGGGCTGTAGCTGGACCTGGAGTTGGGACTGTTGAGGCTGTATCTGGGGCTCCAGGAGGGGTAGGGGTCGGACCTCCGGTAGGGGTAGGGGAGGGGGTCAGGGGGCAGGGTGAGGGGCCGTCCACCATGATGGACGACAGAGGCTGCTGGGCCATGGAGGCACGGTGCTCCTCTACCAGAGACGAGGGGATGAATGTCACACTGTGGAGTGAAAGGTGAGAGAGAGAGAGAGAGAGAGAGAGAGAGAGAGAGAGAGAGAGAGAGAGAGAGAGAGAGAGAGAGAGAGAGAGAGAGAGAGAGAGAGAGAGAAAGAAAGAGAGAGAGAGGGAGAGAGGGAGAGGGGGAGAGAGCGATGAGCGAGTGAGTTGATAGAGAGAGACGTAGTTAATGTAGGTCTGTGTTTGTGTCATTTAGACAAACGTCTTAAAAGAGTTAAAAACTAGAAAATAATGGAGCTGTCATAACAAACATACTGCAATGATGATGTGTTGGAGCTGTCATTACAAACATACTGCAATGATGATGTGTTGGAGCTGTCATTACAAACATACTGCAATGATGATGTGTTGGAGCTGTCATTACAAACATACTGCAATGATGATATGTTGGAGCTGTCATTACAAACATACTGCAATGATGATGTGTTGAATGAGGGTCAGCAGATGCCTGTCAGATTATAATAAGATACTAACTTAACGACCAGGGACAACACAGACCTGTGTGATTATAATACATACAGCTATACTAACTTAACGACCAGGGACAACACAGACTCGTGTGATTATAACACATACAGCTATACTCACTCATAACAGCAACACTGATCAGCAGAAGGAGACCTAAATGTACATAAAATATAGATACTGGATATTAAAATATACTGGACATTAAAGGATACTGATATTAAAGGATACTGGATATTAAAGGATACTGGACATTAAAATATACTGGACATTAAAATATACTGGACATTATAGGATACTGGATATTAAAGGATACTGGACATTAAAGGATACTGGATATTAAAGGATACTGGACATTAAAATATACTGGACATTATAGGATACTGGATATTAAAGGATACTGGATATTAAAGGATACTGGATATTAAAGGATACTGGATATTAAAGGATACTGGACATTAAAGGATACTGGATATTAAAGGATACTGGACATTAAAGGATTTTAAAGGATACTGGATATTAAATTATATTAAAGGATTCTGGACATTAAAGGATATTAAAGGATACTGGATATTAAAGGATAGTGGACATTAAAGGATATTAAAGGATATTAAAGGATAAAGGATATTAAAGGATACTGGACATTAAAGGATACTGGATATTAAAAGATACTGGATATTAAAGGATACTGGATATTAAAAGATACTGGATATTAAAGGATACTGGACATTAAAAGATACTGGATATTAAATGATATTAAATGATACTGGACATTAAAGGATACTGGATATTAAATGATATTAAAGGATATTAAATGATACTGGACATTAAAGGATACTGGATATTAAATGATATTAAAGGATATTAAAGGATACTGGATATTAAAGGATATTAAAGGATACTGGATATTAAAGGACATTAAAGGATACTGGACATTAAAGGATACTGGATATTAAGGGATACTGGATATTAAAGGATACTGGATATTAAAGGATATTAAAGGATACTGGATATTAAAGGATATTAAAGGATACTGGATATTAAAGGATACTGGATATTAAAGGATATTAAAGGATACTGGATATTAAAGGATACTGGATATTAAAGGACACTGGATATTAAAGGATACTGGATATTAAAGGATACTGGATATTAAAGTATACTGGCTATTAAAGGATAATAAAGGATACTGGATATTAAAGGATACTGGACATTAAAGGATATTAAAGGATACTGGATATTAAAGGATACTGGATATTAAAGGATACTGGACATTAAAAGATATTAAAGGATACTGGATATTAAAGGATACTGGATATTAAAGGATAATAAAAGGATACTGGATATTAAAGGATACTGGATATTAAAGGATACTGGATATTAAAGGACATTAAAGGATACTGGACATTAAAGGATACTGGACATTAAAGGATATTAAAGGATACTGGATATTAAAGGATACTGGACATTAAAGGATATTAAAGGATACTGGATATTAAAGGATATTAAAGGATATTAAAGGATACTGGATATTAAAGGATATTAAAGGATACTGGATATTAAAGGATACTGGATATTAAAGGATACTGGATATTAAAGGATATTAAAGGATACTGGATATTAAAGGATACTGGATATTAAATGATACTGGACATTAAAGGATACTGGATATTAAATTATATTAAAGGATATTAAAGGATACTGGATATTAAATTATATTAAAGGATATTAAAGGATACTGGATATTAAAGGACTAGGACAGACAGGAGAGTTTGGATTCAGAGTTTTGGTTCTGAGGGTGTGTCCCGGTCAACTCATATCTGGACCTATAACAGAACGCCTCTGTATCACGGCTCCAGCCACAGTGTTGGTCAGGTCAGGTTGGTGGTTGGTGTGAATGTGTGTATATACAGCAGACTGTCGGTGTGTGTGTGTGTGTTACCTCATATCTGGCTCTGTAACAGACTGTCTCCTCAGCATGGCTCTGCACATAGCGTTGGTCAGGTTGGTGGTGGGTTCTCCGTTCACAGCCAGGATAGTGTCTCCTACGCCCAGCCTCCCATCCTGACTGACAGACCCTCCACGGACCACTGACCGGATCAACATCCCTGAGCCGTCCTTTATAGCACTCACTGTCATACCTGTTAACACACACAGGTATACCTGTATTCACACTACAACACACATACCTGTAGTCACACTATAACACACATACCTGTAGTCACACTACAGCACATATACCTGTAGTCACACTCCAACACATATACCTGTAGTCACACTACAACACACATACCTGTAGTCACACTACAGCACATATACCTGTAGTCACACTCCAACACATATACCTGTAGTCACACTACAACACACATACCTGTAGTCACACTCCAACACATATACCTGTAGTCACACTACAACACACATACCTGTATTCACACTACAACACACATACCTGTAGTCACACTACAGCACATATACCTGTAGTCACACTACAACACATATACCTGTAGTCACACTACAGCACATATACCTGTATTCACACTACAACACATATACCTGTAGTCACATCCAACACATATACCTGTAGTCACACTGCAACACATATACCTGTAGTCACACTGCAACACATATACCTGTAGTCACACTACAGCACATATACCTGTAGTCACACTCCAACACACATACCTGTAGTCACATCCAACACATATACCTGTAGTCACACTACAACACACATACCTGTAGTCACACTACAGCACATATACCTGTAGTCACACTCCAACACATATACCTGTAGTCACACTACAACACACATACCTGTAGTCACACTCCAACACATATACCTGTAGTCACACTACAACACACATACCTGTAGTCACACTACAACACATATACCTGTAGTCACACTACAACACACATACCTGTAGTCACACTACAACACATATACCTGTAGTCACACTACAACACATATACCTGTAGTCACACTACAACACATATACCTGTAGTCACACTACAACACATATACCTGTAGTCACACTACAACACACATACCTGTAGTCACACTACAACACACATACCTGTAGTCACACTACAACACAAACACACACCTGTAGTCACACCACAACACACAGACATAGAGACGTACACAAACTGAGGTCATGTCATTATAGCTTTTTAAAAAGAGAATGTGTTCTCTTCAACTTACCTGGTTTAACACAGCTAGCACCTCTAACAGTATCAATGGTTTAACACAGCTAGCACCTCTAACAGTATCAATGTTTTAACACAGCTAATAACAGAGGTAATGTTCTGAGTGACTCCACAGTGGGGTTTCTCCTCCAATAACAGAGGTAATGTTCTGAGTGACTCCACAGTGGGGTTTCTCCTCCAATAACAGAGGTAATGTTCTGAGTGACTCCACAGTGGGGTTTCTCCTCCAATAACAGAGGTAATGTTCTGAGTGACTCCACAGTGGGGTTTCTCCTCCAATAACAGAGGTAATGTTCTGAGTGACTCCACAGTGGGGTTTCTCCTCCAATAACAGAGGTAATGTTCTGAGTGACTCCACAGTGGGGTTTCTCCTCCAATAACAGAGGTAATGTTCTGAGTGACTCCACAGTGGGGTTTCTCCTCCAATAACAGAGGTAATGTTCTGAGTGACTCCACAGTGGGGTTTCTCCTCCAATAACAGAGGTAATGTTCTGAGTGACTCCACAGTGGGGTTTCTCCTCCAATAACAGAGGTAATGTTCTGAGTGACTCCACAGTGGGGTATCTCCTCCAATAACAGAGGTAATGTTCTGAGTGACTCCACAGTGGGGTTTCTCCTCCAATAACAGAGGTAATGTTCTGAGTGACTCCACAGTGGGGTTTCTCCTCCAATAACAGAGGTAATGTTCTGAGTGACTCCCCAGTGGGGTTTCTCCTCCAATAACAGAGGTAATGTTCTGAGTGACCCTACAGTGGGGTTTCTCTTTATCTGATTGAATTGGGGCCAACTAGTTGTACAAGGGACACACACATCCCCCATCCGTCAGCGCTCACAGACAGACACACAGACACACACACACACACACACACACACACACACAGGAAGGGACAGTGTCTGAGCGTGTAATAATATCTCAGATGTTATTGTCTGTCTGGTTCGACCTGTCTCCCCTGTTAGACCCCAGCGTCTGACCTGGCTCATATTGTTATCACTGTCACCATTACACACACACACACACACACACACACACACACACACACACACACACACACACACACACACACACACACACACACACACACACACACACACACACACACACACACACACAGGTTGGAGGTGGGGAAACAGGTGACTAGTGGGTTAACAACCAAAATTGAACTATTGCCAAAACTGACAGACGGCAGCAGGCTAGCGTGCACACACACGCATGCACACACACGCACGAACGCACACACACACACAGACAGACAGACAAACACACACAGACAGTCATACACACACCTCAGTGTCACAGGTTCAAAAAGGGTGTTAGGAAGATTAAACAAACACAGTTGCACACAAACACGGCTAAAAGAGGCTTGTATTGGCTATCTAGTATTTAGCCAGGGTAACACACACTCACTCACTCACTCACTCACTCACTCACTCACTCACTCACTCACTCACTCACTCACTCACACACTCACACACTCACACACTCACACACACACACACACACACACACACACACACACTCACACACACACACACAACGGGAAACACACACTAGTCAGACCACATCTACAGCACCTCACACTAGTCAGACCACATCTACAGCACCACACACTAGTCAGACCACATATACAGCACCTCACACTAGTCAGACCACATCTACAGCACCACACACTAGTCAGACCACATCTACAGCACCACACACTAGTCAGACCACATCTACAGCACCACACACTAGTCAGACCACATCTACAGCACCACACACTAGTCAGACCACATCTACAGCACCACACACTAGTCAGACCACATCTACAGCACCACACACTAGTCAGACCACATCTACAGCACCTCACACTAGTCAGACCACATCTACAGCACCTCACACTAGTCAGACCACATATACAGCACCTCACACTAGTCAGACCACATCTACAGCACCTCACACTAGTCAGACCACATCTACAGCACCACACACTAGTCAGACCACATCTACAGCACCTCACACTAGTCAGACCACATCTACAGCACCTCACACTAGTCAGACCACATCTACAGCACCACACACTAGTCAGACCACATCTACAGCACCACACACTAGTCAGACCACATCTACAGCACCACACACTAGTCAGACCACATCTACAGCACCTCACACTAGTCAGACCACATCTACAGCACCACACACTAGTCAGACCACATCTACAGCACCACACACTAGTCAGACCACATCTACAGCACCACACACTAGTCAGACCACATCTACAGCACCTCACACTAGTCAGACCACATCTACAGCACCTCACACTAGTCAGACCACATCTACAGCACCACACACTAGTCAGACCACATATACAGCACCTCACACTAGTCAGACCACATCTACAGTACCACACACTAGTCAGACCACATCTACAGCACCTCACACTAGTCAGACCACATCTACAGCACCTCACACTAGTCAGACCACATCTACAGCACCTCACACTAGTCAGACCACATCTACAGCACCACACACTAGTCAGACCACATCTACAGCACCTCACACTAGTCAGACCACATCTACAGCACCACACACTAGTCAGACCACATCTACAGCACCTCACACTAGTCAGACCACATCTACAGCACCTCACACTAGTCAGACCACATCTACAGCACCACACACTAGTCAGACCACATCTACAGCACCACACACTAGTCAGACCACATCTACAGCACCACACACTAGTCAGACCACATCTACAGCACCACACACTAGTCAGACCACATCTACAGCACCTCACACTAGTCAGACCACATCTACAGCACCACACACTAGTCAGACCACATCTACAGCACCACACACTAGTCAGACCACATCTACAGCACCACACACTAGTCAGACCACATCTACAGCACCACACACTAGTCAGACCACATCTACAGCACCTCACACTAGTCAGACCACATCTACAGCACCTCACACTAGTCAGACCACATCTACAGCACCTCACACTAGTCAGACCACATCTACAGCACCACACACTAGTCAGACCACATCTACAGCACCTCACACTAGTCAGACCACATCTACAGCACCTCACACTAGTCAGACCACATCTACAGCACCTCACACTAGTCAGACCACATCTACAGCACCTCACACTAGTCAGACCACATCTACAGCACCTCACACTAGTCAGACCACATCTACAGCACCACACACTAGTCAGACCACATCTACAGCACCACACACTAGTCAGACCACATCTACAGCACCACACACTAGTCAGACCACATCTACAGCACCTCACACTAGTCAGACCACATCTACAGCACCTCACACTAGTCAGACCACATATACAGCACCTCACACTAGTCAGACCACATCTACAGCACCTCACACTAGTCAGACCACATCTACAGCACCTCACACTAGTCAGACCACATCTACAGCACCTCACACTAGTCAGACCACATCTACAGCACCTCACACTAGTCAGACCACATCTACAGCACCTCACACTAGTCAGACCACATCTACAGCACCTCACACTAGTCAGACCACATCTACAGCACCACACACTAGTCAGACCACATCTACAGCACCACACACTAGTCAGACCACATCTACAGCACCTCACACTAGTCAGACCACATCTACAGCACCTCACACTAGTCAGACCACATCTACAGCACCACACACTAGTCAGACCACATCTACAGCACCACACACTAGTCAGACCACATATACAGCACCTCACACTAGTCAGACCACATCTACAGCACCTCACACTAGTCAGACCACATCTACAGCACCACACACTAGTCAGACCACATCTACAGCACCACACACTAGTCAGACCACATATACAGCACCTCACACTAGTCAGACCACATCTACAGCACCTCACACTAGTCAGACCACATCTACAGCACCACACACTAGTCAGACCACATCTACAGCACCTCACACTAGTCAGACCACATCTACAGCACCTCACACTAGTCAGACCACATATACAGCACCTCACACTAGTCAGACCACATCTACAGCACCTCACACTAGTCAGACCACATCTACAGCACCACACACTAGTCAGACCACATATACAGCACCTCACACTAGTCAGACCACATCTACAGCACCTCACACTAGTCAGACCACATCTACAGCACCTCACACTAGTCAGACCACATCTACAGCACCTCACACTAGTCAGACCACATCTACAGCACCTCACACTAGTCAGACCACATCTACAGCACCTCACACTAGTCAGACCACATCTACAGCACCTCACACTAGTCAGACCACATCTACAGCACCTCACACTAGTCAGACCACATCTACAGCACCTCACACTAGTCAGACCACATCTACAGCACCTCACACTAGTCAGACCACATATACAGCACCTCACACTAGTCAGACCACATCTACAGCACCTCACACTAGTCAGACCACATCTACAGCACCTCACACTAGTCAGACCACATCTACAGCACCTCACACTAGTCAGACCACATCTACAGCACCTCACACTAGTCAGACCACATCTACAGCACCACACACTAGTCAGACCACATCTACAGCACCTCACACTAGTCAGACCACATCTACAGCACCTCACACTAGTCAGACCACATCTACAGCACCTCACACTAGTCAGACCACATCTACAGCACCTCACACTAGTCAGACCACATCTACAGCACCACACACTAGTCAGACCACATCTACAGCACCACACACTAGTCAGACCACATCTACAGCACCACACACTAGTCAGACCACATCTACAGCACCACACACTAGTCAGACCACATCTACAGCACCACACACTAGTCAGACCACATCTACAGCACCACACACTAGTCAGACCACATCTACAGCACCACACACTAGTCAGACCACATCTACAGCACCTCACACTAGTCAGACCACATCTACAGCACCTCACACTAGTCAGACCACATCTACAGCACCTCACACTAGTCAGACCACATCTACAGCACCACACACTAGTCAGACCACATCTACAGCACCACACACTAGTCAGACCACATCTACAGCACCACACACTAGTCAGACCACATCTACAGCACCTCACACTAGTCAGACCACATCTACAGCACCTCACACTAGTCAGACCACATCTACAGCACCTCACACTAGTCAGACCACATCTACAGCACCTCACACTAGTCAGACCACATCTACAGCACCTCACACTAGTCAGACCACATCTACAGCACCTCACACTAGTCAGACCACATCTACAGCACCACACACTAGTCAGACCACATCTACAGCACCTCACACTAGTCAGACCACATCTACAGCACCTCACACTAGTCAGACCACATCTACAGCACCACACACTAGTCAGACCACATCTACAGCACCACACACTAGTCAGACCACATCTACAGCACCTCACACTAGTCAGACCACATCTACAGCACCTCACACTAGTCAGACCACATCTACAGCACCTCACACTAGTCAGACCACATCTACAGCACCACACACTAGTCAGACCACATCTACAGCACCACACACTAGTCAGACCACATCTACAGCACCTCACACTAGTCAGACCACATCTACAGCACCTCACACTAGTCAGACCACATCTACAGCACCACACACTAGTCAGACCACATCTACAGCACCTCACACTAGTCAGACCACATCTACAGCAAGGGACCACACCATCACACTATGAGCGTACACAATTTGAAGGTAGATCCAAAAATAAATGACTTTCAAAAAAACCTTTTATGTATGTTTAAAAATAAATAGTTTATTGATTTTTATTTTTTTCATTGTCATTACATTCAAATTACAATACAATCATAGTGCATATGGGTTACAGCCACAGTTATAGACCTCTGAGAGAAGCTGCAGTGGAAATGACCTGACAGAGCTGGAGAACCAGGTCTGATAGGTACACGAACAGACAGCACTTTCCTTCACAGCAACTCTCTCTCTATATATATAGATATATAATCTGTAAAGATAACACAGAGTAATATAATATCACATTAAATATCATCGTTTAACCGCTTATTTTTGTCTGTATGTTTTCCTTAAGACAGACATTTTTCGACAACCCAGTTAATAAATAGGCTAGTAAAGAATCCACAAAGACCACAAAGACAAAAAACAAAGAAATTAAAAAGCAGTTTCACGCATTTGTGAAGAAACTGTCTCAAACAAACAGGAACTAAAGTGTCTATATCTGTCACAAACAACACGAGCTCTAGGAAACAACACTGCATTCCCCAAGGCCAGAAACAAAACATCACTTACAAATGTTCTCACACACACAACCATCTCTTTTTTTAAACAAACTACGTGTTAAAAAACAAACGATACGTTCACATAAACGAGTGTTCTCACAAATTCGTGTGTTCTAACAAACGATGGGTCCTAACAAAGAAAAGACGTAACTCTCACAAATTAGGATTCTCACAAATCTCTCACAAATCTCTCACAAATTAGGATTCTCACAAATCTCTCACAACTTTCTCACGTGTGTTCTCACAAAAAGGTGAGTTCACAAACAAACACATGTTCACACAAAACTGACAAAGCATACCATACACAGTACAGTAAGAAATATATATATATATATCGTTATAAATGTAGAGCTTTATCTCTTTGGTGTAATTTTGAACATCTAATGTTGGTACGGTGTCAGGCAAGGTAATAATTATAAACACACTTTAGTGCTAAAATAACAACAAAATTGCTCACAACATTCTGTAGTCCCAAACGGACCAAAATAATTTCGCAAAGTATTCTAGGTCTGAATGTTCACACACAAAGTACAGGAGCCAAATTACACGGCAAAAAGGTGTGATACATTCAACAATGGGATTCCACAGTCTGGAAACTAACTTCTCTAAAGTGACAGACGACCCACATCAATAACATAAATATAATCCTACCATGTTGCTGACAAACCTAGAGGTCAACCCTTTATGTATTGCTGCTGACAAACCTAGAGGTCAACCCTTTATGTATTGCTGCTGACAGACCTAGAGGTCAACCCTTTATGTATTGCTGCTGACAGACCTAGAGGTCAACCCTTTATGTATTGCTGCTGACAGACCTAGAGGTCAACCCTTTATGTATTGCTGCTGACAGACCTAGAGGTCAACCCTTTATGTATTGCTGCTGACAAACCTAGAGGTCAACCCTTTATGTATTGCTGCTGACAGACCTAGAGGTCAACCCTTTATGTATTGCTGCTGACAGACCTAGAGGTCAACCCTTTATGTATTGCTGCTGACAGACCTAGAGGTCAACCCTTTATGTATTGCTGCTGACAAACCTAGAGGTCAACCCTTTATGGTATTGCTGCTGACAAACCTAGAGGTCAACCCTTTATGTATTGCTGCTGACAGACCGAGAGGTAAACCCTTTATGTATTGCTGCTGACAAACCTAGAGGTCAACCCTTTATGTATTGCTGCTGACAGACCTAGAGGTCAACCCTTTATGTATTGCTGCTGACAAACCTAGAGGTCAACCCTTTATGTATTGCTGCTGACAGACCTAGAGGTCAACCCTTTATGTATTGCTGCTGACAGACCTAGAGGTCAACCCTTTATGTATTGCTGCTGACAGACCTAGAGGTCAACCCTTTATGTATTGCTGCTGACAGACCTAGAGGTCAACCCTTTATGTATTGCTGCTGACAGACCTAGAGGTCAACCCTTTATGGTATTGCTGCTGACAGACCTAGAGGTCAACCCTTTATGTATTGCTGCTGACAGACCTAGAGGTCAACCCTTTATGTATTGCTGCTGACAGACCTAGAGGTCAACCCTTTATGTATTGCTGCTGACAGACCTAGAGGTCAACCCTTTATGTATTGATGCTGACAGACCTAGAGGTCAACCCTTTATGTATTGCTGCTGACAGACCTAGAGGTCAACCCTTTATGTATTGCTGCTGACAGACCAAGAGGTCAACCCTTTATGTATTGCTGCTGACAAACCTAGAGGTCAACCCTTTATGGTATTGCTGCTGACAAACCTAGAGGTCAACCCTTTATGGTATTGCTGCTGACAAACCTAGAGGTCAACCCTTTATGGTATTGCTGCTGACAAACCTAGAGGTCAACCCTTTATGTATTGCTGCTGACAAACCTAGAGGTCAACCCTTTATGTATTGCTGCTGACAGACCTAGAGGTCAACCCTTTATGGTATTGCTGCTGACAGACAGTGTTGTTGTCACTGGTCTTCCTGTCGTTAAAGTGACGATGACAATGTGATGTCATGGGTTTTCTGTTGGGCGGCAGGAGGCCTAGTGGTTAGAGTGTTGGGCCAGTAACCGTAAAGGTTGCTGGATCGAATCCCCCGAGCTGACAAGGTAAAAATCTGTCGTTCTGCCGCTGAACAAGGCAGTTAACCCACTGTTCCCCGGTAGCCTAGTTTAAATAAAGGTTAAGTTTAAACAAACAAAAGAGAGGTCCACTGTCTCTTTCACAGTCATCAACATGGGTTTTCTTAACAGAGGTCCACTGTCTCTTTCACAGTCAACAATATGGGTTTTCTTAACAGAGGTCCACTGTCTCTTTCACAGTCATCAACATGGGTTTTCTTAACAGAGGTCCACTCTCTCTTTCACAGTCATCAACATGGGTTTTCTTAACAGAGATCCACTCTCTCTTACACAGTCATCAACATGGGTTTTCTTAACAGAGGTCCACTCCCTCTTTCACAGTCATCAACATGGGTTTTCTTAACAGAGGTCCACTCTCTCTTTCACAGTCATCAACATGGGTTTTCTTAACAGAGGTCCACTGTCTCATTCACAGTCATCAACATGGGTTTTCTTAACAGAGGTCCACTCTCTCTTTCACAGTCATCAACATGGGTTTTCTTAACAGAGGTCTACTCTCTCTTTCACAGTCATCAACATGGGTTTTCTTAACAGAGGTCCACTCTCTCTTTCACAGTCAACAACATGGGTTTTCTTAACAGAGGTCCACTCTCTCTTTCACAGTCATCAACATGGGTTTTCTTAACAGAGGTCCACTCTCTCTTTCACAGTCATCAACATGGGTTTTCTTAACAGAGGTCTACTCTCTCTTTCACAGTCATCAACATGGGTTTTCTTAACAGAGGTCCACTCTCTCTTTCACAGTCATCAACATGGGTTTTCTTAACAGAGGTCCACTCTCTCTTTCACAGTCATCAACATGGGTTTTCTTAACAGAGGTCCACTCTCTCTTTCACAGTCATCGACATGGGTTTTCTTAACAGAGGTCCACTGTCTCATTCACAGTCATCAACATGGGTTTTCTTAACAGAGGTCCACTCTCTCTTTCACAGTCATCAACATGGGTTTTCTTAACAGAGGTCTACTCTCTCTTTCACAGTCATCAACATGGGTTTTCTTAACAGAGGTCCACTCTCTCTTTCACAGTCATCAACATGGGTTTTCTTAACAGAGGTCCACTCTCTCTTTCACAGTCATCAACATGGGTTTTCTTAACAGAGGTCCACTCTCTCTTTCACAGTCATCAACATGGGTTTTCTTAACAGAGGTCCACTCTCTCTTTCACAGTCATCAACATGGGTTTTCTTAACAGAGGTCCACTCTCTCTTTCACAGTCATCAACATGGGTTTTCTTAACAGAGGTCCACTCTCTCATTCACAGTCATCAATATGGGTTTTCTTAATAGGATAGGGTGCAGAGTTTTCACTTAGGGAAAAATAGCGTGCGCAATTTCAACTTCGTGCTACTCATCCCCAGAATATAAGATATGCATATAATTAGTAGATTTGGATAGAAAACACTCTGAAGTTTCTAAAACAGTTTGAATCATATCTGTAAGTATAACAGAACTTATATAGCAGTCAAAACCCTGAGGACTAACTTTTTTATTGTTCAGTTCCTCTATGTTCAATGCATTGTGTTGGGCAAACCAGAATTCTAATCAGTAAATGCGCAGTTTCTACTGCTTCCACTGGATGTCGCCATTGTATGGAAAATGGTTAAGGTTTTTTCTTAGTGAGGTGAAAAAGATATTAACCCGGAAGTGGAGTGACGTCGTTTGTTTATGTTTGAGATTTGGGCAAGACATGAAATGTTCCGTGAGTTTGTTGATATCCTGTATTGAAAACAGATTGACCTGTCTTCAATTTGATCGATTATTAACGTTTACAAATACCTTAAGCTGTATTACAAAAGTACTTTGAAATGTTTTGGCAAAGTTTAGAGGTAATTTTTTTTAGATATTGTGTCGTGATTTTGCTCAAATTGAACGCTGTTTTTCCTGGTACAACGGCGCCAAATAAATGGACAATTTGGATATATATGGACGGAATTAATCGAACTAAAGGACCACTTGTGATGTTTATGGGACATATTGGAGTGCCAACAAAAGAATCTCATAAAAGGTAATGCGTTTTTTATATTTTATTTCTGCGTTTTGAGTAGCGCCGGCATGGTTGAAATATGCTTCTCTCTCTTTGTTTACTATGGTGTATCCTCAGATAATAGCATCGTTTGCTTTCGCCGAAAAGCCTTTTTGAAATCTGACATGTTGGCTGGATTCACAACGAGTGTAGCTTTAATTTGATATCTTATATGTGTGATTTAATCAAGTTTAATTGTATATAATATTTTTGAATTTGGCGCTCTACATTTTGACATGGCTGTTGGGACGCAAGCGTCCCATCTATCCCAGAGAGGTTAACAGAGGTCCACTCTCTCTTTCACAGTCATCAACATGGGTTTTCTTAACAGAGGTCTACTCTCTCTTTCACAGTCATCAACATGGGTTTTCTTAACAGAGGTCCACTCTCTCTTTCACAGTCATCAACATGGGTTTTCTTAACAGAGGTCCACTCTCTCTTTCAGTCATCGACATGGGTTTTCTTAACAGAGGTCCACTGTCTCATTCACAGTCATCAACATGGGTTTTCTTAACAGAGGTCCACTCTCTCTTTCACAGTCATCAACATGGGTTTTCTTAACAGAGGTCCACTCTCTCTTTCACAGTCATCAACATGGGTTTTCTTAACAGAGGTCCACTCTCTCTTTCACAGTCACTAACATGGGTTTTCTTAACAGAGGTCCACTCTCTCTTTCACAGTCATCAACATGGGTTTTCTTAACAGAGGTCCACTCTCTCTTTCACAGTCATCGACATGGGTTTTCTTAACAGAGGTCTACTCTCTCTTTCACAGTCATCGACATGGGTTTTCTTAACAGAGGTCCACTCTCTCTTTCACAGTCATCAACATGGGTTTTCTTAACAGAGGTCCACTCTCTCTTTCACAGTCATCAACATGGGTTTTCTTAACAGAGGTCCACTCTCTCTTTCACAGTCATCAACATGGGTTTTCTTAACAGAGGTCCACTTTCTCTTTCACAGTCATCAACATGGGTTTTCTTAACAGAGGTCCACTCTCTCTTTCACAGTCATCAACATGGGTTTTCTTAACAGAGGTCCACTCTCTCTTTCACAGTCATCAACATGGGTTTTCTTAACAGAGGTCCACTCTCTCTTTCACAGTCATCAACATGGGTTTTCTTAACAGAGGTCCACTCTCTCTTTCACAGTCATCAACATGGGTTTTCTTAACAGAGGTCCACTTTCTCTTTCACAGTCATCAACATGGGTTTTCTTAACAGAGGTCCACTATCTCTTTCACAGTCATCAACATGGGTTTTCTTAACAGAGGTCCACTCTCTCTTTCACAGTCATCAACATGGGTTTTCTTAACAGAGGTCCACTCTCTCTTTCACAGTCATCAACATGGGTTTTCTTAACAGAGGTCCACTCTCTGTTTCACAGTCATCAACATGGGTTTTCTTAACAGAGGTCCACTCTCTCTTTCACAGTCATCAACATGGGTTTTCTTAACAGAGGTCCACTCTCTCTTTCACAGTCATCAACATGGGTTTTCTTAACAGAGGTCCACTCTCTCTTTCACAGTCATCAACATGGGTTTTCTTAACAGAGGTCCACTCTCTCTTTCACAGTCATCAACATGGGTTTTCTTAACAGAGGTCCACTCTCTCTTTCACAGTCATCAACATGGGTTTTCTTAACAGAGGTCCACTCTCTGTTTCACAGTCATCAACATGGGTTTTCTTAACAGAGGTCCACTCTCTGTTTCACAGTCATCAACATGGGTTTTCTTAACAGAGGTCCACTCTCTCTTTCACAGTCATCAACATGGGTTTTCTTAACAGAGGTCCACTCTCTCTTTCACAGTCATCAACATGGGTTTTCTTAACAGAGGTCCACTCTCTCTTTCACAGTCATCAACATGGGTTTTCTTAACAGAGGTCCACTCTCTCTTTCACAGTCATCAACATGGGTTTTCTTAACAGAGGTCCACTCTCTCTTTCACAGTCATCGACATGGGTTTTCTTAACAGAGGTCCACTCTCTCTTTCACAGTCATCAACATGGGTTTTCTTAACAGAGGTCCACTCTCTCTTTCACAGTCATCGACATGGGTTTTCTTAACAGAGGTCCACTCTCTCTTTCACAGTCATCGACATGGGTTTTCTTAACAGAGGTCCACTCTCTCTTTCACAGTCATCAACATGGGTTTTCTTAACAGAGGTCCACTCTCTCTTTCACAGTCATCAACATGGGTTTTCTTAACAGAGGTCCACTCTCTCTTTCACAGTCATCGACATGGGTTTTCTTAACAGAGGTCCACTCTCTCTTTCACAGTCATCAACATGGGTTTTCTTAACAGAGGTCCACTCTCTCTTTCACAGTCATCGACATGGGTTTTCTTAACAGAGGTCCACTCTCTCTTTCACAGTCATCGACATGGGTTTTCTTAACAGAGGTCCACTCTCTCTTTCACAGTCATCAACATGGGTTTTCTTAACAGAGGTCCACTCTCTCTTTCACAGTCATCAACATGGGTTTTCTTAACAGAGGTCCACTCTCTCTTTCACAGTCATCGACATGGGTTTTCTTAACAGAGGTCCACTCTCTCTTTCACAGTCATCAACATGGGTTTTCTTAACAGAGGTCCACTCTCTCTTTCACAGTCATCAACATGGGTTTTCTTAACAGAGGTCCACTCTCTCTTTCACAGTCATCGACATGGGTTTTCTTAACAGAGGTCCACTCTCTCTTTCACAGTCATCAACATGGGTTTTCTTAACAGAGGTCCACTCTCTCTTTCACAGTCATCAACATGGGTTTTCTTAACAGAGGTCCACTCTCTCTTTCACAGTCATCGACATGGGTTTTCTATGATGCCCTTAATAAAAAGTGCTAGTCAACTTTCTTTCTCTCTGTTCTTTTTCTCACCTTTTCAATTTGATTGAATTCACTGCGACTTTATAAATTCAATAAGCCTTTACCCATATTCCCTTAAGAAACACCACTATTCACCTCAACTCCTGAAAAAATCGTTGACCTCCCTCGATTATCAGCTTCTCCTGCTCTCCGCCCAGTATCGCCGTGCCGACGACGTACACACACAGACACCCCGCCACAATGAAAAACACCGACAACATACCAAGGCTACGGTTGCCCCTGACAACAGTGATTGTCCTCTCAAAATGGCCGCCGAAAGAAGGGGGCGGGGCCAGGAGCTTATCGCCGTCCTCCATGTTGCCGCTGGAACACCGATGCTGAGATTTCTCGTCCTGAGGAAGAGAAGAGAAAATAAGGGATAAATCAATCAATGGAAGGATGAATGAATGGATGGATGGGTGACTGGAGAAAAAGAAGGATAAACGGATGAACGAAGGGCATGAGGCAGTAGCCTAACGGCTGTGCCCAATGTATCGCTGTCCATTTAGGCAGGACTACAAGATTTTCAGAATAGTTAGGGACACCAAGAGAGCTTCTGTGTTGTACTTACAACGGGTGTACGGTGGGGAGCCTGGTGCCCATAATAAACACTAGGAACCTTAACGTCTGAGAGAAGCAGTGGCTGATTCAGTGTAATTTAAGTGAAAGTCGAAACAAAAAACCTGCTGAGTGACTTAATGTCGGACAGTGAACGATTGTAACGTCCTCACAATGAAGACACTAGGCACTAGCACTTTCTCTGAGCCTCGCCCAATGACACTGATCCAGCTGGCCCAATGACACTGATCCAGCTGGCCCAATGACTCTAAACACGGGAAAGCCCGATAGGTTACAGGAACATATAGAGGGAACAGTGATGTATCTACAGGTCAGTATGATACAGGAACCTATAGAGGGAACAGTGTTGTATCTACAGGTCAGTATGATACAGGAACCTATAGAGGGAACAGTGTTGTATCTACAGGTCAGTATGATACAGGAACCTATAGAGGGACCAGTGTTGTATCTACAGGTCAGTACAGGACCCTATAGAGGGAACAGTGTTGTATCTACAGGTCAGTACGATACAGGAACCTATAGAGGGAACAGTGTTGTATCTACAGGTCAGTACGATACAGGAACCTATAGAGGGAACAGTGTTGTATCTACAGGTCAGTACGATACAGGAACCTATAGAGGGAACAGTGATGTATCTACAGGTCAGTATGATACAGGAACCTATAGAGGGAACAGTGATGTATCTAAAGGTCAGTATGATACAGGAACCTATAGAGGGAACAGTGATGTATCTACAGGTCAGTATGATACAGGAACCTATAGAGGGAACAGTGTTGTATCTACAGGTCAGTACAGGAACCTATAGAGGGAACAGTGTTGTATCTACAGGTCAGTATTATACAGGAACCTATAGAGGGAACAGTGATGTATCTACAGGTCAGTACGATACAGGAACCTATAGAGGGAACAGTGATGTATCTACAGGTCAGTATGATACAGGAACCTATAGAGGGAACAGTGTTGTATCTACAGGTCAGTATGATACAGGAACCTATAGAGGGAACAGTGATGTATCTACAGGTCAGTATGATACAGGAACCTATAGAGGGAACAGTGTTGTATCTACAGGTCAGTATGATACAGGAACCTATAGAGGGAACAGTGATGTATCTACAGGTCAGTATGATACAGGAACCTATAGAGGGAACAGTGTTGTATCTACAGGTCAGTATGATACAGGAACCTATAGAGGGAACAGTGATGTATCTACAGGTCAGTATGATACAGGAACCTATAGAAGGAACAGTGATGTATATACAGGTCAGTATGATACAGGAACCTATAGAGGGAACAGTGTTGTATCTACAGGTCAGTATGATACAGGAACCTATAGAGGGAACAGTGATGTATCTACAGGTCAGTATGATACAGGAACCTATAGAGGGAACAGTGATGTATCTACAGGTCAGTATGATACAGGAACCTATAGAGGGAACAGTGTTGTATCTACAGGTCAGTACAGGAACCTATAGAGGGAACAGTGATGTATCTACAGGTCAGTACGATACAGGAACCTATAGAGGGAACAGTGATGTATCTACAGGTCAGTATGATACAGGAACCTATAGAGGGAACAGTGTTGTATCTACAGGTCAGTACAGGAACCTATAGAGGGAACAGTGATGTATCTACAGGTCAGTATGATACAGGAACCTATAGAGGGAACAGTGATGTATCTACAGGTCAGTATGATACAGGAACCTATAGAGGGAACAGTGATGTATCTACAGGTCAGTATGATACAGGAACCTATAGAGGGAACAGTGTTGTATCTACAGGTCAGTACAGGAACCTATAGAGGGAACAGTGTTGTATCTACAGGTCAGTACAGGAACCTATAGAGGGAACAGTGATGTATCTACAGGTCAGTATGATACAGGAACCTATAGAGGGAACAGTGATGTATCTACAGGTCAGTATGATACAGGAACCTATAGAGGGAACAGTGTTGTATCTACAGGTCAGTACAGGAACCTATAGAGGGAACAGTGTTGTATCTACAGGTCAGTATGATACAGGAACCTATAGAGGGAACAGTGATGTATCTACAGGTCAGTATGATACAGGAACCTATAGAGGGAACAGTGTTGTATCTACAGGTCAGTACAGGAACCTATAGAGGGAACAGTGTTGTATCTACAGGTCAGTATGATACAGGAACCTATAGAGGGAACAGTGATGTATCTACAGGTCAGTATGATACAGGAACCTATAGAGGGAACAGTGATGTATCTACAGGTCAGTATGATACAGGAACCTATAGAGGGAACAGTGATATATCTACAGGTCAGTATGATACAGGACCCTATAGAGGGAACAGTGATGTATCTACAGGTCAGTATGATACAGGAACCTATAGAGGGAACAGTGATGTATCTACAGGTCAGTACAGGAACCTATAGAGGGAACAGTGATGTATCTACAGGTCAGTATGATACAGGAACCTATAGAGGGAACAGTGATGTATCTACAGGTCAGTATGATACAGGAACCTATAGAGGGAACAGTGATGTATCTACAGGTCAGTATGATACAGGAACCTATAGAGGGAACAGTGTTGTATCTACAGGTCAATACAGGAACCTATAGAGGGAACAGTGATGTATCTACAGGTCAGTACGATACAGGAACCTATAGAGGGAACAGTATTGTATCTACAGGTCAGTATGATACAGGAACCTATAGAGGGAACAGTGTTGTATCTACAGGTCAGTATGATACAGGAACCTATAGAGGGAACAGTGATGTATCTACAGGTCAGTATGATACAGGAACCTATAGAGGGAACAGTGTTGTATCTACAGGTCAGTACGATACAGGAACCTATAGAGGGAACAGTGATGTATCTACAGGTCAGTATGATACAGGAACCTATAGAAGGAACAGTGATGTATCTACAGGTCAGTACGATACAGGAACCTATAGAGGGAACAGTGATGTATCTACAGGTCAGTACAGGAACCTATAGAGGGAACAGTGTTGTATCTACAGGTCAGTACGATACAGGAACCTATAGAGGGAACAGTGATGTATCTACAGGTCAGTACAGGAACCTATAGAGGGAACAGTGTTGTATCTACAGGTCAGTACGATACAGGAACCTATAGAGGGAACAGTGATGTATCTACAGGTCAGTACGATACAGGAACCTATAGAGGGAACAGTGATGTATCTACAGGTCAGTACGATACAGGAACCTATAGAGGGAACAGTGTTGTATCTACAGGTCACTACGATACAGGAACCTATAGAGGGAACAGTGATGTATCTACAGGTCAGTACGATACAGGAACCTATAGAGGGAACAGTGATGTATCTACAGGTCAGTACGATACAGGAACCTATAGAGGGAACAGTGTTGTATCTACAGGTCAGTATGATACAGGAACCTATAGAGGGAACAGTGTTGTATCTACAGGTCAGTACGATACAGGAACCTATAGAGGGAACAGTGATGTATCTACAGGTCAGTACAGGAACCTATAGAGGGAACAGTGTTGTATCTACAGGTCAGTATGATACAGGAACCTATAGAGGGAACAGTGATGTATCTACAGGTCAGTATGATACAGGAACCTATAGGGAACAGTGATGTATCTACAGGTCAGTACAGGAACCTATAGAGGGAACAGTGTTGTATCTACAGGTCAGTATTATACAGGAACCTATAGAGGGAACAGTGTTGTATCTACAGGTCAGTACGATACAGGAACCTATAGAGGGAACAGTGATGTATCTACAGGTCAGTATGATACAGGAACCTATAGAGGGAACAGTGTTGTATCTACAGGTCAGTATGATACAGGAACCTATAGAGGGAACAGTGATGTATCTACAGGTCAGTACGATACAGGAACCTATAGAGGGAACAGTGTTGTATCTACAGGTCAGTACAGGAACCTATAGAGGGAACAGTGATGTATCTACAGGTCAGTATGATACAGGAACCTATAGAGGGAACAGTGTTGTATCTACAGGTCAGTATGATACAGGAACCTATAGAGGGAACAGTGTTGTATCTACAGGTCAGTACAGGAACCTATAGAGGGAACAGTGATGTATCTACAGGTCAGTATGATACAGGAACCTATAGAGGGAACAGTGTTGTATCTACAGGTCAGTATGATACAGGAACCTATAGAGGGAACAGTGTTGTATCTACAGGTCAGTACAGGAACCTATAGAGGGAACAGTGATGTATCTACAGGTCAGTACAGGAACCTATAGAGGGAACAGTGTTGTATCTACAGGTCAGTACGATACAGGAACCTATAGAGGGAACAGTGATGTATCTACAGGTCAGTACAATACAGGAACCTATAGAGGGAACAGTGATGTATCTACAGGTCAGTACGATACAGGAACCTATAGAGGGAACAGTGATGTATCTACAGGTCAGTACGATACAGGAACATATAGAGGGAACAGTGATGTATCTACAGGTCAGTACGATACAGGAACCTATAGAGGGAACAGTGTTGTATCTACAGGTCAGTACGATACAGGAACCTATAGAGGGAACAGTGATGTATCTACAGGTCAGTACGATACAGGAACCTATAGAGGGAACAGTGATGTATCTACAGGTCAGTATGATACAGGAACCTATAGAGGGAACAGTGATGTATCTACAGGTCAGTATGATACAGGAACCTATAGAGGGAACAGTGTTGTATCTACAGGTCAGTACAGGAACCTATAGAGGGAACAGTGATGTATCTACAGGTCAGTATGATACAGGAACCTATAGAGGGAACAGTGTTGTATCTACAGGTCAGTACAGGAACCTATAGAGGGAACAGTGTTGTATCTACAGGTCAGTATGATACAGGAACCTATAGAGGGAACAGTGATGTATCTACAGGTCAGTACAGGAACCTATAGAGGGAACAGTGATGTATCTACAGGTCAGTATGATACAGGAACCTATAGAGGGAACAGTGATGTATCTACAGGTCAGTATGATACAGGAACCTATAGAGGGAACAGTGTTGTATCTACAGGTCAGTACGATACAGGAACCTATATAGGGAACAGTGTTGTATCTACAGGTCAGTATGATACAGGAACCTATAGAGGGAACAGTGATGTATCTACAGGTCAGTATGATACAGGAACCTATAGAGGGAACAGTGATGTATCTACAGGTCAGTATGATACAGGAACCTATAGAGGGAACAGTGATGTATCTACAGGTCAGTATGATACAGGAACCTATAGAGGGAACAGTGATGTATCTACAGGTCAGTACGATACAGGAACCTATAGAGGGAACAGTGATGTATCTACAGGTCAGTATGATACAGGAACCTATAGAGGGAACAGTGTTGTATCTACAGGTCAGTACGATACAGGAACCTATAGAGGGAACAGTGATGTATCTACAGGTCAGTATGATACAGGAACCTATAGAGGGAACAGTGTTGTATCTACAGGTCAGTATGATACAGGAACCTATAGAGGGAACAGTGATGTATCTACAGGTCAGTATGATACAGGAACCTATAGAGGGAACAGTGATGTATCTACAGGTCAGTATGATACAGGAACCTATAGAGGGAACAGTGATGTATCTACAGGTCAGTATGATACAGGAATATATAGAGGGAACAGTGATGTATCTACAGGTCAGTATGATACAGGAACCTATAGAGGGAACAGTGATGTATCTACAGGTCAGTACGATACAGGAACCTATAGAGGGAACAGTGATGTATCTACAGGTCAGTATGATACAGGAACCTATAGAGGGAACAGTGTTGTATCTACAGGTCAGTATGATACAGGAACCTATAGAGGGAACAGTATTGTATCTACAGGTCAGTATGATACAGGAACCTATAGAGGGAACAGTGTTGTATCTACAGGTCAGTAGGATACAGGAACCTATAGAGGGAACAGTATTGTATCTACAGGTCAGTACGATACAGGAACCTATAGAGGGAATAGTGATGTATCTACAGGTCAGTATGATACAGGAACCTATAGAGGGAACAGTGATGTATCTACAGGTCAGTAGGATACAGGAACCTATAGAGGGAACAGTATTGTATCTACAGGTCAGTACGATACAGGAACCTATAGAGGGAATAGTGATGTATCTACAGGTCAGTATGATACAGGAACCTATAGAGGGAACAGTGATGTATCTACAGGTCAGTATGATACAGGAATATATAGAGGGAACAGTGATGTATCTACAGGTCAGTATGATACAGGAACCTATAGAGGGAACAGTGTTGTATCTACAGGTCAGTATGATACAGGAACCTATAGAGGGAACAGTGTTGTATCTACAGGTCAGTATGATACAGGAACCTATAGAGGGAACAGTGATGTATCTACAGGTCAGTACGATACAGGAACCTATAGAGGGAACAGTGATGTATCTACAGGTCAGTATGATACAGGAACCTATAGAGGGAACAGTGTTGTATCTACAGGTCAGTATGATACAGGAACCTATAGAGGGAACAGTATTGTATCTACAGCTCAGTATGATACAGGAACCTATAGAGGGAACAGTGTTGTATCTACAGGTCAGTAGGATACAGGAACCTATAGAGGGAACAGTATTGTATCTACAGGTCAGTACGATACAGGAACCTATAGAGGGAATAGTGATGTATCTACAGGTCAGTATGATACAGGAACCTATAGAGGGAACAGTGATGTATCTACAGGTCAGTACGATACAGGAACCTATAGAGGGAACAGTGTTGTATCTACAGGTCAGTACGATACAGGAACCTATAGAGGGAACAGTGATGTATCTACAGGTCAGTAGGATACAGGAACCTATAGAGGGAACAGTATTGTATCTACAGGTCAGTACGATACAGGAACCTATAGAGGGAATAGTGATGTATCTACAGGTCAGTATGATACAGGAACCTATAGAGGGAACAGTGATGTATCTACAGGTCAGTATGATACAGGAACCTATAGAGGGAACAGTGTTGTATCTACAGGTCAGTATGATACAGGAACCTATAGAGGGAACAGTGATGTATCTACAGGTCAGTATGATACAGGAACCTATAGAGGGAACAGTGATGTATCTACAGGTCAGTATGATACAGGAACTTATAGAGGGAACAGTGATGTATCTACAGGTCAGTATGATACAGGAATATATAGAGGGAACAGTGATGTATCTACAGGTCAGTATGATACAGGAACCTATAGAGGGAACAGTGTTGTATCTACAGGTCAGTATGATACAGGAACCTATAGAGGGAACAGTGTTGTATCTACAGGTCAGTATGATACAGGAACCTATAGAGGGAACAGTGATGTATCTACAGGTCAGTACGATACAGGAACCTATAGAGGGAACAGTGATGTATCTACAGGTCAGTATGATACAGGAACCTATAGAGGGAACAGTGTTGTATCTACAGGTCAGTATGATACAGGAACCTATAGAGGGAACAGTATTGTATCTACAGGTCAGTATGATACAGGAACCTATAGAGGGAACAGTGTTGTATCTACAGGTCAGTAGGATACAGGAACCTATAGAGGGAACAGTATTGTATCTACAGGTCAGTACGATACAGGAACCTATAGAGGGAATAGTGATGTATCTACAGGTCAGTATGATACAGGAACCTATAGAGGGAACAGTGATGTATCTACAGGTCAGTAGGATACAGGAACCTATAGAGGGAACAGTATTGTATCTACAGGTCAGTACGATACAGGAACCTATAGAGGGAATAGTGATGTATCTACAGGTCAGTATGATACAGGAACCTATAGAGGGAACAGTGATGTATCTACAGGTCAGTATGATACAGGAATATATAGAGGGAACAGTGATGTATCTACAGGTCAGTATGATACAGGAACCTATAGAGGGAACAGTGTTGTATCTACAGGTCAGTATGATACAGGAACCTATAGAGGGAACAGTGTTGTATCTACAGGTCAGTATGATACAGGAACCTATAGAGGGAACAGTGATGTATCTACAGGTCAGTACGATACAGGAACCTATAGAGGGAACAGTGATGTATCTACAGGTCAGTATGATACAGGAACCTATAGAGGGAACAGTGTTGTATCTACAGGTCAGTATGATACAGGAACCTATAGAGGGAACAGTATTGTATCTACAGCTCAGTATGATACAGGAACCTATAGAGGGAACAGTGTTGTATCTACAGGTCAGTAGGATACAGGAACCTATAGAGGGAACAGTATTGTATCTACAGGTCAGTACGATACAGGAACCTATAGAGGGAATAGTGATGTATCTACAGGTCAGTATGATACAGGAACCTATAGAGGGAACAGTGATGTATCTACAGGTCAGTACGATACAGGAACCTATAGAGGGAACAGTGTTGTATCTACAGGTCAGTACGATACAGGAACCTATAGAGGGAACAGTGATGTATCTACAGGTCAGTAGGATACAGGAACCTATAGAGGGAACAGTATTGTATCTACAGGTCAGTACGATACAGGAACCTATAGAGGGAATAGTGATGTATCTACAGGTCAGTATGATACAGGAACCTATAGAGGGAACAGTGATGTATCTACAGGTCAGTATGATACAGGAACCTATAGAGGGAACAGTGTTGTATCTACAGGTCAGTATGATACAGGAACCTATAGAGGGAACAGTGATGTATCTACAGGTCAGTATGATACAGGAACCTATAGAGGGAACAGTGATGTATCTACAGGTCAGTATGATACAGGAACTTATAGAGGGAACAGTGATGTATCTACAGGTCAGTATGATACAGGAATATATAGAGGGAACAGTGATGTATCTACAGGTCAGTATGATACAGGAACCTATAGAGGGAACAGTGTTGTATCTACAGGTCAGTATGATACAGGAACCTATAGAGGGAACAGTGTTGTATCTACAGGTCAGTATGATACAGGAACCTATAGAGGGAACAGTGATGTATCTACAGGTCAGTACGATACAGGAACCTATAGAGGGAACAGTGATGTATCTACAGGTCAGTATGATACAGGAACCTATAGAGGGAACAGTGTTGTATCTACAGGTCAGTATGATACAGGAACCTATAGAGGGAACAGTATTGTATCTACAGGTCAGTATGATACAGGAACCTATAGAGGGAACAGTGTTGTATCTACAGGTCAGTAGGATACAGGAACCTATAGAGGGAACAGTATTGTATCTACAGGTCAGTACGATACAGGAACCTATAGAGGGAATAGTGATGTATCTACAGGTCAGTATGATACAGGAACCTATAGAGGGAACAGTGATGTATCTACAGGTCAGTAGGATACAGGAACCTATAGAGGGAACAGTATTGTATCTACAGGTCAGTACGATACAGGAACCTATAGAGGGAATAGTGATGTATCTACAGGTCAGTATGATACAGGAACCTATAGAGGGAACAGTGATGTATCTACAGGTCAGTATGATACAGGAATATATAGAGGGAACAGTGATGTATCTACAGGTCAGTATGATACAGGAACCTATAGAGGGAACAGTGTTGTATCTACAGGTCAGTATGATACAGGAACCTATAGAGGGAACAGTGTTGTATCTACAGGTCAGTATGATACAGGAACCTATAGAGGGAACAGTGATGTATCTACAGGTCAGTACGATACAGGAACCTATAGAGGGAACAGTGATGTATCTACAGGTCAGTATGATACAGGAACCTATAGAGGGAACAGTGTTGTATCTACAGGTCAGTATGATACAGGAACCTATAGAGGGAACAGTATTGTATCTACAGCTCAGTATGATACAGGAACCTATAGAGGGAACAGTGTTGTATCTACAGGTCAGTAGGATACAGGAACCTATAGAGGGAACAGTATTGTATCTACAGGTCAGTACGATACAGGAACCTATAGAGGGAATAGTGATGTATCTACAGGTCAGTATGATACAGGAACCTATAGAGGGAACAGTGATGTATCTACAGGTCAGTACGATACAGGAACCTATAGAGGGAACAGTGTTGTATCTACAGGTCAGTACGATACAGGAACCTATAGAGGGAACAGTGATGTATCTACAGGTCAGTAGGATACAGGAACCTATAGAGGGAACAGTATTGTATCTACAGGTCAGTACGATACAGGAACCTATAGAGGGAATAGTGATGTATCTACAGGTCAGTATGATACAGGAACCTACAGAGGGAACAGTGATGTATCTACAGGTCAGTATGATACAGGAACCTATAGAGGGAACAGTGTTGTATCTACAGGTCAGTATGATACAGGAACCTATAGAGGGAACAGTGATGTATCTACAGGTCAGTATGATACAGGAACCTATAGAGGGAACAGTGTTGTATCTACAGGTCAGTATGATACAGGAACCTATAGAGGGAACAGTGTTGTATCTACAGGTCAGTATGATACAGGAACCTATAGAGGGAACAGTGATGTATCTACAGGTCAGTATGATACAGGAACCTATAGAGGGAACAGTGTTGTATCTACAGGTCAGTATGATACAGGAACCTATAGAGGGAACAGTGATGTATCTACAGGTCAGTATGATACAGGAACCTATAGAGGGAACAGTGTTGTATCTACAGGTCAGTACAGGAACCTATAGAGGGAACAGTGATGTATCTACAGGTCAGTATGATACAGGAACCTATAGAGGGAACAGTGTTGTATCTACAGGTCAGTACAGGAACCTATAGAGGGAACAGTGATGTATCTACAGGTCAGTATGATACAGGAACCTATAGAGGGAACAGTGTTGTATCTACAGGTCAGTACGATACAGGAACCTATAGAGGGAACAGTGATGTATCTACAGGTCAGT
Organism: Salvelinus alpinus; assembly: GCF_045679555.1. Lineage (NCBI taxonomy): Eukaryota > Metazoa > Chordata > Actinopteri > Salmoniformes > Salmonidae > Salvelinus > Salvelinus alpinus. The sequence goes on along the minus strand of NC_092091.1, from coordinate 88,032,853 downwards.
ATGATACAGGAACCTATAGAGGGAACAGTGTTGTATCTACAGGTCAGTATGATACAGGAACCTATAGAGGGAACAGTGATGTATCTACAGGTCAGTACGATACAGGAACCTATAGAGGGAACAGTGATGTATCTACAGGTCAGTATGATACAGGAACCTATAGAGGGAACAGTGATGTATCTACAGGTCAGTATGATACAGGAACCTATAGAGGGAACAGTGTTGTATCTACAGGTCAGTACAGGAACCTATAGAGGGAACAGTGATGTATCTACAGGTCAGTATGATACAGGAACCTATAGAGGGAACAGTGTTGTATCTACAGGTCAGTACGATACAGGAACCTATAGAGGGAACAGTGATGTATCTACAGGTCAGTATGATACAGGAACCTATAGAGGGAACAGTGTTGTATCTACAGGTCAGTATGATACAGGAACCTATAGAGGGAACAGTGATGTATCTACAGGTCAGTACGATACAGGAACCTATAGAGGGAACAGTGTTGTATCTACAGGTCAGTATGATACAGGAACCTATAGAGGGAACAGTATTGTATCTACAGCTCAGTATGATACAGGAACCTATAGAGGGAACAGTGTTGTATCTACAGGTCAGTAGGATACAGGAACCTATAGAGGGAACAGTATTGTATCTACAGGTCAGTACGATACAGGAACCTATAGAGGGAATAGTGATGTATCTACAGGTCAGTATGATACAGGAACCTATAGAGGGAACAGTGATGTATCTACAGGTCAGTACGATACAGGAACCTATAGAGGGAACAGTGTTGTATCTACAGGTCAGTACGATACAGGAACCTATAGAGGGAACAGTGATGTATCTACAGGTCAGTAGGATACAGGAACCTATAGAGGGAACAGTATTGTATCTACAGGTCAGTACGATACAGGAACCTATAGAGGGAATAGTGATGTATCTACAGGTCAGTATGATACAGGAACCTATAGAGGGAACAGTGATGTATCTACAGGTCAGTATGATACAGGAACCTATAGAGGGAACAGTGTTGTATCTACAGGTCAGTATGATACAGGAACCTATAGAGGGAACAGTGATGTATCTACAGGTCAGTATGATACAGGAACCTATAGAGGGAACAGTGTTGTATCTACAGGTCAGTATGATACAGGAACCTATAGAGGGAACAGTGATGTATCTACAGGTCAGTATGATACAGGAACCTATAGAGGGAACAGTGTTGTATCTACAGGTCAGTATGATACAGGAACCTATAGAGGGAACAGTGATGTATCTACAGGTCAGTATGATACAGGAACCTATAGAGGGAACAGTGTTGTATCTACAGGTCAGTACGATACAGGAACCTATAGAGGGAACAGTGATGTATCTACAGGTCAGTACGATACAGGAACCTATAGAGGGAACAGTGTTGTATCTACAGGTCAGTACAGGAACCTATAGAGGGAACAGTGTTGTATCTACAGGTCAGTATGATACAGGAACCTATAGAGGGAACAGTGATGTATCTACAGGTCAGTATGATACAGGAACCTATAGAGGGAACAGTGTTGTATCTACAGGTCAGTACAGGAACCTATAGAGGGAACAGTGTTGTATCTACAGGTCAGTATGATACAGGAACCTATAGAGGGAACAGTGTTGTATCTACAGGTCAGTACGATACAGGAACCTATAGAGGGAATAGTGATGTATCTACAGGTCAGTATGATACAGGAACCTATAGAGGGAACAGTGATGTATCTACAGGTCAGTACGATACAGGAACCTATAGAGGGAACAGTGTTGTATCTACAGGTCAGTACGATACAGGAACCTATAGAGGGAACAGTGATGTATCTACAGGTCAGTAGGATACAGGAACCTATAGAGGGAACAGTATTGTATCTACAGGTCAGTACGATACAGGAACCTATAGAGGGAATAGTGATGTATCTACAGGTCAGTATGATACAGGAACCTATAGAGGGAACAGTGATGTATCTACAGGTCAGTATGATACAGGAACCTATAGAGGGAACAGTGTTGTATCTACAGGTCAGTATGATACAGGAACCTATAGAGGGAACAGTGATGTATCTACAGGTCAGTATGATACAGGAACCTATAGAGGGAACAGTGATGTATCTACAGGTCAGTATGATACAGGAACTTATAGAGGGAACAGTGATGTATCTACAGGTCAGTATGATACAGGAATATATAGAGGGAACAGTGATGTATCTACAGGTCAGTATGATACAGGAACCTATAGAGGGAACAGTGTTGTATCTACAGGTCAGTATGATACAGGAACCTATAGAGGGAACAGTGTTGTATCTACAGGTCAGTATGATACAGGAACCTATAGAGGGAACAGTGATGTATCTACAGGTCAGTACGATACAGGAACCTATAGAGGGAACAGTGATGTATCTACAGGTCAGTATGATACAGGAACCTATAGAGGGAACAGTGTTGTATCTACAGGTCAGTATGATACAGGAACCTATAGAGGGAACAGTATTGTATCTACAGGTCAGTATGATACAGGAACCTATAGAGGGAACAGTGTTGTATCTACAGGTCAGTAGGATACAGGAACCTATAGAGGGAACAGTATTGTATCTACAGGTCAGTACGATACAGGAACCTATAGAGGGAATAGTGATGTATCTACAGGTCAGTATGATACAGGAACCTATAGAGGGAACAGTGATGTATCTACAGGTCAGTAGGATACAGGAACCTATAGAGGGAACAGTATTGTATCTACAGGTCAGTACGATACAGGAACCTATAGAGGGAATAGTGATGTATCTACAGGTCAGTATGATACAGGAACCTATAGAGGGAACAGTGATGTATCTACAGGTCAGTATGATACAGGAATATATAGAGGGAACAGTGATGTATCTACAGGTCAGTATGATACAGGAACCTATAGAGGGAACAGTGTTGTATCTACAGGTCAGTATGATACAGGAACCTATAGAGGGAACAGTGTTGTATCTACAGGTCAGTATGATACAGGAACCTATAGAGGGAACAGTGATGTATCTACAGGTCAGTACGATACAGGAACCTATAGAGGGAACAGTGATGTATCTACAGGTCAGTATGATACAGGAACCTATAGAGGGAACAGTGTTGTATCTACAGGTCAGTATGATACAGGAACCTATAGAGGGAACAGTATTGTATCTACAGCTCAGTATGATACAGGAACCTATAGAGGGAACAGTGTTGTATCTACAGGTCAGTAGGATACAGGAACCTATAGAGGGAACAGTATTGTATCTACAGGTCAGTACGATACAGGAACCTATAGAGGGAATAGTGATGTATCTACAGGTCAGTATGATACAGGAACCTATAGAGGGAACAGTGATGTATCTACAGGTCAGTACGATACAGGAACCTATAGAGGGAACAGTGTTGTATCTACAGGTCAGTACGATACAGGAACCTATAGAGGGAACAGTGATGTATCTACAGGTCAGTAGGATACAGGAACCTATAGAGGGAACAGTATTGTATCTACAGGTCAGTACGATACAGGAACCTATAGAGGGAATAGTGATGTATCTACAGGTCAGTATGATACAGGAACCTATAGAGGGAACAGTGATGTATCTACAGGTCAGTATGATACAGGAACCTATAGAGGGAACAGTGTTGTATCTACAGGTCAGTATGATACAGGAACCTATAGAGGGAACAGTGATGTATCTACAGGTCAGTATGATACAGGAACCTATAGAGGGAACAGTGATGTATCTACAGGTCAGTATGATACAGGAACTTATAGAGGGAACAGTGATGTATCTACAGGTCAGTATGATACAGGAATATATAGAGGGAACAGTGATGTATCTACAGGTCAGTATGATACAGGAACCTATAGAGGGAACAGTGTTGTATCTACAGGTCAGTATGATACAGGAACCTATAGAGGGAACAGTGTTGTATCTACAGGTCAGTATGATACAGGAACCTATAGAGGGAACAGTGATGTATCTACAGGTCAGTACGATACAGGAACCTATAGAGGGAACAGTGATGTATCTACAGGTCAGTATGATACAGGAACCTATAGAGGGAACAGTGTTGTATCTACAGGTCAGTATGATACAGGAACCTATAGAGGGAACAGTATTGTATCTACAGGTCAGTATGATACAGGAACCTATAGAGGGAACAGTGTTGTATCTACAGGTCAGTAGGATACAGGAACCTATAGAGGGAACAGTATTGTATCTACAGGTCAGTACGATACAGGAACCTATAGAGGGAATAGTGATGTATCTACAGGTCAGTATGATACAGGAACCTATAGAGGGAACAGTGATGTATCTACAGGTCAGTAGGATACAGGAACCTATAGAGGGAACAGTATTGTATCTACAGGTCAGTACGATACAGGAACCTATAGAGGGAATAGTGATGTATCTACAGGTCAGTATGATACAGGAACCTATAGAGGGAACAGTGATGTATCTACAGGTCAGTATGATACAGGAATATATAGAGGGAACAGTGATGTATCTACAGGTCAGTATGATACAGGAACCTATAGAGGGAACAGTGTTGTATCTACAGGTCAGTATGATACAGGAACCTATAGAGGGAACAGTGTTGTATCTACAGGTCAGTATGATACAGGAACCTATAGAGGGAACAGTGATGTATCTACAGGTCAGTACGATACAGGAACCTATAGAGGGAACAGTGATGTATCTACAGGTCAGTATGATACAGGAACCTATAGAGGGAACAGTGTTGTATCTACAGGTCAGTATGATACAGGAACCTATAGAGGGAACAGTATTGTATCTACAGCTCAGTATGATACAGGAACCTATAGAGGGAACAGTGTTGTATCTACAGGTCAGTAGGATACAGGAACCTATAGAGGGAACAGTATTGTATCTACAGGTCAGTACGATACAGGAACCTATAGAGGGAATAGTGATGTATCTACAGGTCAGTATGATACAGGAACCTATAGAGGGAACAGTGATGTATCTACAGGTCAGTACGATACAGGAACCTATAGAGGGAACAGTGTTGTATCTACAGGTCAGTACGATACAGGAACCTATAGAGGGAACAGTGATGTATCTACAGGTCAGTAGGATACAGGAACCTATAGAGGGAACAGTATTGTATCTACAGGTCAGTACGATACAGGAACCTATAGAGGGAATAGTGATGTATCTACAGGTCAGTATGATACAGGAACCTACAGAGGGAACAGTGATGTATCTACAGGTCAGTATGATACAGGAACCTATAGAGGGAACAGTGTTGTATCTACAGGTCAGTATGATACAGGAACCTATAGAGGGAACAGTGATGTATCTACAGGTCAGTATGATACAGGAACCTATAGAGGGAACAGTGTTGTATCTACAGGTCAGTATGATACAGGAACCTATAGAGGGAACAGTGTTGTATCTACAGGTCAGTATGATACAGGAACCTATAGAGGGAACAGTGATGTATCTACAGGTCAGTATGATACAGGAACCTATAGAGGGAACAGTGTTGTATCTACAGGTCAGTATGATACAGGAACCTATAGAGGGAACAGTGATGTATCTACAGGTCAGTATGATACAGGAACCTATAGAGGGAACAGTGTTGTATCTACAGGTCAGTACAGGAACCTATAGAGGGAACAGTGATGTATCTACAGGTCAGTATGATACAGGAACCTATAGAGGGAACAGTGTTGTATCTACAGGTCAGTACAGGAACCTATAGAGGGAACAGTGATGTATCTACAGGTCAGTATGATACAGGAACCTATAGAGGGAACAGTGTTGTATCTACAGGTCAGTACGATACAGGAACCTATAGAGGGAACAGTGATGTATCTACAGGTCAGTATGATACAGGAACCTATAGAGGGAACAGTGTTGTATCTACAGGTCAGTATGATACAGGAACCTATAGAGGGAACAGTGATGTATCTACAGGTCAGTACGATACAGGAACCTATAGAGGGAACAGTGATGTATCTACAGGTCAGTATGATACAGGAACCTATAGAGGGAACAGTGATGTATCTACAGGTCAGTATGATACAGGAACCTATAGAGGGAACAGTGTTGTATCTACAGGTCAGTACAGGAACCTATAGAGGGAACAGTGATGTATCTACAGGTCAGTATGATACAGGAACCTATAGAGGGAACAGTGTTGTATCTACAGGTCAGTACGATACAGGAACCTATAGAGGGAACAGTGATGTATCTACAGGTCAGTATGATACAGGAACCTATAGAGGGAACAGTGTTGTATCTACAGGTCAGTATGATACAGGAACCTATAGAGGGAACAGTGATGTATCTACAGGTCAGTACGATACAGGAACCTATAGAGGGAACAGTGTTGTATCTACAGGTCAGTATGATACAGGAACCTATAGAGGGAACAGTATTGTATCTACAGCTCAGTATGATACAGGAACCTATAGAGGGAACAGTGTTGTATCTACAGGTCAGTAGGATACAGGAACCTATAGAGGGAACAGTATTGTATCTACAGGTCAGTACGATACAGGAACCTATAGAGGGAATAGTGATGTATCTACAGGTCAGTATGATACAGGAACCTATAGAGGGAACAGTGATGTATCTACAGGTCAGTACGATACAGGAACCTATAGAGGGAACAGTGTTGTATCTACAGGTCAGTACGATACAGGAACCTATAGAGGGAACAGTGATGTATCTACAGGTCAGTAGGATACAGGAACCTATAGAGGGAACAGTATTGTATCTACAGGTCAGTACGATACAGGAACCTATAGAGGGAATAGTGATGTATCTACAGGTCAGTATGATACAGGAACCTATAGAGGGAACAGTGATGTATCTACAGGTCAGTATGATACAGGAACCTATAGAGGGAACAGTGTTGTATCTACAGGTCAGTATGATACAGGAACCTATAGAGGGAACAGTGATGTATCTACAGGTCAGTATGATACAGGAACCTATAGAGGGAACAGTGTTGTATCTACAGGTCAGTATGATACAGGAACCTATAGAGGGAACAGTGATGTATCTACAGGTCAGTATGATACAGGAACCTATAGAGGGAACAGTGTTGTATCTACAGGTCAGTATGATACAGGAACCTATAGAGGGAACAGTGATGTATCTACAGGTCAGTATGATACAGGAACCTATAGAGGGAACAGTGTTGTATCTACAGGTCAGTACGATACAGGAACCTATAGAGGGAACAGTGATGTATCTACAGGTCAGTACGATACAGGAACCTATAGAGGGAACAGTGTTGTATCTACAGGTCAGTACAGGAACCTATAGAGGGAACAGTGTTGTATCTACAGGTCAGTATGATACAGGAACCTATAGAGGGAACAGTGATGTATCTACAGGTCAGTATGATACAGGAACCTATAGAGGGAACAGTGTTGTATCTACAGGTCAGTACAGGAACCTATAGAGGGAACAGTGATGTATCTACAGGTCAGTATGATACAGGAACCTATAGAGGGAACAGTGTTGTATCTACAGGTCAGTACGATACAGGAACCTATAGAGGGAACAGTGATGTATCTACAGGTCAGTATGATACAGGAACCTATAGAGGGAACAGTGTTGTATCTACAGGTCAGTATGATACAGGAACCTATAGAGGGAACAGTGTTGTATCTACAGGTCAGTACAGGACCCTATAGAGGGAACAGTGTTGTATCTACAGGTCAGTATGATACAGGAACCTATAGAGGGAACAGTGTTGTATCTACAGGTCAGTACAGGACCCTATAGAGGGAACAGTGTTGTATCTACAGGTCAGTACAGGACCCTATAGAGGGAACAGTGTTGTATCTACAGGTCAGTATGATACAGGAACCTATAGAGGGAACAGTGTTGTATCTACAGGTCAGTACAGGACCCTATAGAGGGAACAGTGTTGTATCTACAGGTCAGTACAGGACCCTATAGAGGGAACAGTGTTGTATCTACAGGTCAGTACGATACAGGAACCGAGTATGGCAGAATGTGAACACTATTTACTGAAGTATAAACCATTTGGCCACTTCTCTAAGGGTTAGAGGATAAAAACATGCCCTGGGTTGACTAGTTCCTATTTACACACGTGACTCATATCTTTCCTTTTGTTTGACTGGATAAGGTCCTCTGTAGCAAACAGGAAGCTGAGCTGTGACTACTGATCCAGAGAGTGAGATGGCTTCCTGCGTTTAGCATGTAACCACTGTTGCTTTAGCATGTAACCACTGTTGCTTTAGCATATAACCACTGTTGCTTTAGCATATAACCACTGTTGCTTTAGCATATAACCACTGTTGCTTTAGCATGTAACCACTGTTGCTTTAGCATATAACCACTGTTGCTTTAGCATATAACCACTGTTGCTTTAGCATATAAACACTGTTGCTTTAGCATATAAACACTGTTGCTTTAGCATGTAACCACTGTTGCTTTAGCATATAACCACTGTTGCTTTAGCATGTAACCACTGTTGCTTTAGCATATAACCACTGTTGCTTTAGCATATAACCACTGTTGCTTTAGCATGTAACCACTGTTGCTTTAGCATATAACCACTGTTGCTTTAGCATATAACCACTGTTGCTTTAGCATATAAACACTGTTGCTTTAGCATATAACCACTGTTGCTTTAGCATATAAACACTGTTGCTTTAGCATATAACCACTGTTGCTTTAGCATATAACCACTGTTGCTTTAGCATATAACCACTGTTGCTTTAGCATATAAACACTGTTGCTTTAGCATATAACCACTGTTGCTTTAGCATATAACCACTGTTGCTTTAGCATATAACCACTGTTGCTTTAGCATATAAACACTGTTGCTTTAGCATATAACCACTGTTGCTTTAGCATATAACCACTGTTGCTTTAGCATGTAACCACTGTTGCTTTAGCATATAACCACTGTTGCTTTAGCATATAAACACTGTTGCTTTAGCATATAACCACTGTTGCTTTAGCATATAACCACTGTTGCTTTAGCATATAACCACTGTTGCTTTAGCATATAACCACTGTTGCTTTAGCATATAACCACTGTTGCTTTAGCATATAACCACTGTTGCTTTAGCATATAAACACTGTTGCTTTAGCATATAAACACTGTTGCTTTAGCATATAATAGCATATAAACACTGTTGCTTTAGCATATAAACACTGTTGCTTTAGCATATAAACACTGTTGCTTTAGCATATAACCACTGTTGCTTTAGCATATAAACACTGTTGCTTTAGCATATAACCACTGTTGGTTTAGCATATAACCACTGTTGCTTTAGCATATAAACACTGTTGCTTTAGCATATAAACACTGTTGCTTTAGCATATAATAGCATATAAACACTGTTGCTTTAGCATATAAACACTGTTGCTTTAGCATATAAACACTGTTGCTTTAGCATATAACCACTGTTGCTTTAGCATATAACCACTGTTGGTTTAGCATATAACCACTGTTGCTTTAGCATATAAACACTGTTGCTTTAGCATATAAACACTGTTGCTTTAGCATATAATAGCATATAAACACTGTTGCTTTAGCATATAAACACTGTTGCTTTAGCATATAAACACTGTTGCTTTAGCATATAACCACTGTTGCTTTAGCATATAACCACTGTTGCTTTAGCATATAACCACTGTTGGTTTAGCATATAAACACTGTTGCTTTAGCATATAATAGCATATAAACACTGTTGCTTTAGCATATAAACACTGTTGCTTTAGCATATAACCACTGTTGCTTTAGCATATAACCACTGTTGCTTTAGCATATAACCACTGTTGGTTTAGCATGTAAACACTGTTGCTTTAGCATATAATAGCATATAAACACTGTTGCTTTAGCATATAAACACTGTTGCTTTAGCATATAACCACTGTTGCTTTAGCATATAACCACTGTTGCTTTAGCATATAACCACTGTTGCTTTAGCATATAACCACTGTTGCTTTAGCATATAACCACTGTTGGTTTAGCATATAACCACTGTTGCTTTAGCATATAACCACTGTTGCTTTAGCATATAACCACTGTTGCTTTAGCATATAACCACTGTTGCTTTAGCATATAACCACTGTTGGTTTAGCATGTAACCACTGTTGCTTTAGCATATAACCACTGTTGCTTTAGCATATAACCACTGTTGCTTTAGCATATAACCACTGTTGCTTTAGCATATAAACACTGTTGCTTTAGCATATAACCACTGTTGGTTTAGCATATAACCACTGTTGCTTTAGCATATAACCACTGTTGCTTTAGCATGTAACCACTGTTGCTTTAGCATGTAACCACTGTTGGTTTAGCATATAACCACTGTTGCTTTAGCATATAACCACTGTTGCTTTAGCATGTAACCACTGTTGGTTTAGCATATAACCACTGTTGCTTTAGCATATAACCACTGTTGCTTTAGCATGTAACCACTGTTGGTTTAGCATATAACCACTGTTGCTTTAGCATATAACCACTGTTGCTTTAGCATATAACCACTGTTGCTTTAGCATGTAAACACTGTTGGTTTAGCATATAACCACTGTTGCTTTAGCATATAACCACTGTTGCTTTAGCATGTAACCACTGTTGGTTTAGCATATAACCACTGTTGCTTTAGCATATAACCACTGTTGGTTTAGCATATAACCACTGTTGCTTTAGCATATAACCACTGTTACTTTAGCATATAACCACTGTTGGTTTAGCATATAACCACTGTTGGTTTAGCATATAACCACTGTTGCTTTAGCATATAACCACTGTTGGTTTAGCATATAACCACTGTTGCTTTAGCATATAACCACTGTTACTTTAGCATATAACCACTGTTGGTTTAGCATATAACCACAGTTGCTTTAGCATATAACCACTGTTACTTTAGCATATAACCACTGTTGGTTTAGCATATAACCACTGTTGCTTTAGCATATAACCACTGTTGCTTTAGCATATAACCACTGTTGCTTTAGCATATAACCACTGTTGCTTTAGCATATAACCACTGTTGCTTTAGCATATAACCACTGTTGCTTTAGCATATAACCACTGTTGCTTTAGCATATAACCACTGTTGCTTTAGCATATAACCACTGTTGCTTTAGCATATAACCACTGTTGCTTTAGCATATAACCCCTGTTGCTTTAGCATATAACCACTGTTGCTTTAGCATATAACCACTGTTGCTTTAGCATATAACCACTGTTGCTTTAGCATATAACCACTGTTGCTTTAGCATGTAACCACTGTTGCTTTAGCATATAACCACTGTTGCTTTAGCATATAACCACTGTTGCTTTAGCATATAACCACTGTTGCTTTAGCATATAACCACTGTTGCTTTAGCATATAACCCCTGTTGCTTTAGCATATAACCACTGTTGCTTTAGCATATAACCACTGTTGCTTTAGCATATAACCACTGTTGCTTTAGCATATAACCACTGTTGCTTTAGCATATAACCACTGTTGCTTTAGCATATAACCACTGTTGCTTTAGCATATAACCCCTGTTGCTTTAGCATATAACCACTGTTGCTTTAGCATATAACCCCTGTTGCTTTAGCATATAACCACTGTTGCTTTAGCATATAAACACTGTTGCTTTAGCATATAACCCCTGTTGCTTTAGCATATAAACACTGTTGCTTTAGCATATAAACACTGTTGCTTTAGCATATAACCACTGTTGCTTTAGCATATAACCACTGTTGCTTTAGCATATAAACACTGTTGCTTTAGCATATAAACACTGTTGCTTTAGCATATAACCACTGTTGCTTTAGCATATAACCACTGTTGCTTTAGCATATAAACACTGTTTCTTTAGCATATAACCACTGTTGCTTTAGCATATAACCACTGTTGCTTTAGCATATAACCACTGTTGCTTTAGCATATAAACACTGTTGCTTTAGCATATAAACACTGTTGCTTTAGCATATAACCACTGTTGCTTTAGCATATAACCACTGTTGCTTTAGCATATAAACACTGTTGCTTTAGCATATAATATCATATAAACACTGTTGCTTTAGCATATAAACACTGTTGCTTTAGCATATAACCACTGTTGCTTTAGCATATAACCACTGTTGCTTTAGCATATAACCACTGTTGCTTTAGCATATAAACACTGTTGCTTTAGCATATAATAGCATATAAACACTGTTGCTTTAGCATATAACCACTGTTGCTTTAGCATATAAACACTGTTGCTTTAGCATATAACCACTGTTGCTTTAGCATATAAACACTGTTGCTTTAGCATATAAACACTGTTGCTTTAGCATATAAACACTGTTGCTTTAGCATATAACCACTGTTGCTTTAGCATATAACCACTGTTGCTTTAGCATGTAACCACTGTTGCTTTAGCATATAACCACTGTTGCTTTAGCATATAAACACTGTTGCTTTAGCATATAACCACTGTTGCTTTAGCATATAACCACTGTTGCTTTAGCATATAACCACTGTTGCTTTAGCATATAACCACTGTTGCTTTAGCATATAACCACTGTTGCTTTAGCATATAACCACTGTTGCTTTAGCATATAAACACTGTTGCTTTAGCATATAAACACTGTTGCTTTAGCATATAATAGCATATAAACACTGTTGCTTTAGCATATAAACACTGTTGCTTTAGCATATAAACACTGTTGCTTTAGCATATAACCACTGTTGCTTTAGCATATAAACACTGTTGCTTTAGCATATAACCACTGTTGGTTTAGCATATAACCACTGTTGCTTTAGCATATAAACACTGTTGCTTTAGCATATAAACACTGTTGCTTTAGCATATAATAGCATATAAACACTGTTGCTTTAGCATATAACCACTGTTGCTTTAGCATGTAACCACTGTTGCTTTAGCATATAACCACTGTTGCTTTAGCATATAACCACTGTTGCTTTAGCATATAAACACTGTTGCTTTAGCATATAAACACTGTTGCTTTAGCATGTAACCACTGTTGCTTTAGCATATAACCACTGTTGCTTTAGCATGTAACCACTGTTGCTTTAGCATATAACCACTGTTGCTTTAGCATATAACCACTGTTGCTTTAGCATGTAACCACTGTTGCTTTAGCATATAACCACTGTTGCTTTAGCATATAACCACTGTTGCTTTAGCATATAAACACTGTTGCTTTAGCATATAACCACTGTTGCTTTAGCATATAAACACTGTTGCTTTAGCATATAACCACTGTTGCTTTAGCATATAACCACTGTTGCTTTAGCATATAAACACTGTTGCTTTAGCATATAATATCATATAAACACTGTTGCTTTAGCATATAAACACTGTTGCTTTAGCATATAACCACTGTTGCTTTAGCATATAACCACTGTTGCTTTAGCATATAACCACTGTTGCTTTAGCATATAAACACTGTTGCTTTAGCATATAATAGCATATAAACACTGTTGCTTTAGCATATAACCACTGTTGCTTTAGCATATAAACACTGTTGCTTTAGCATATAACCACTGTTGCTTTAGCATATAACCACTGTTGCTTTAGTATATAACCCCTGTTGCTTTAGCATATAACCACTGTTGCTTTAGCATATAACCACTGTTGCTTTAGCATATAACCACTGTTGCTTTAGCATATAACCACTGTTGCTTTAGCATATAACCACTGTTGCTTTAGCATATAACCACTGTTGCTTTAGCATATAACCACTGTTGCTTTAGCATATAACCACTGTTGCTTTAGCATATAACCCCTGTTGCTTTAGCATATAACCACTGTTGCTTTAGCATATAACCCCTGTTGCTTTAGCATATAACCACTGTTGCTTTAGCATATAAACACTGTTGCTTTAGCATATAACCCCTGTTGCTTTAGCATATAAACACTGTTGCTTTAGCATATAAACACTGTTGCTTTAGCATATAACCACTGTTGCTTTAGCATATAACCACTGTTGCTTTAGCATATAAACACTGTTGCTTTAGCATATAAACACTGTTGCTTTAGCATATAACCACTGTTGCTTTAGCATATAACCACTGTTGCTTTAGCATATAAACACTGTTTCTTTAGCATATAACCACTGTTAATTTAGCATATAACCACTGTTGCTTTAGCATATAACCACTGTTGCTTTAGCATATAAACACTGTTGCTTTAGCATATAAACACTGTTGCTTTAGCATATAACCACTGTTGCTTTAGCATATAACCACTGTTGCTTTAGCATATAAACACTGTTGCTTTAGCATATAATATCATATAAACACTGTTGCTTTAGCATATAAACACTGTTGCTTTAGCATATAACCACTGTTGCTTTAGCATATAACCACTGTTGCTTTAGCATATAACCACTGTTGCTTTAGCATATAAACACTGTTGCTTTAGCATATAATAGCATATAAACACTGTTGCTTTAGCATATAACCACTGTTGCTTTAGCATATAAACACTGTTGCTTTAGCATATAACCACTGTTGCTTTAGCATATAAACACTGTTGCTTTAGCATATAATAGCATATAAACACTGTTGCTTTAGCATATAAACACTGTTGCTTTAGCATATAACCACTGTTGCTTTAGCATATAACCACTGTTGCTTTAGCATATAACCACTGTTGCTTTAGCATATAAACACTGTTGCTTTAGCATATAATAGCATATAAACACTGTTGCTTTAGCATATAAACACTGTTGCTTTAGCATATAACCACTGTTGCTTTAGCATATAAACACTGTTGCTTTAGCATATAACCACTGTTTCTTTAGCATATAACCACTGTTGCTTTAGCATATAACCACTGTTGCTTTAGCATATAACCACTGTTGCTTTAGCATATAAACACTGTTGCTTTAGCATATAACCACTGTTTCTTTAGCATATAACCACTGTTGCTTTAGCATATAACCACTGTTGCTTTAGCATATAACCACTGTTGCTTTAGCATATAACCACTGTTGCTTTAGCATATAACCACTGTTGCTTTAGCATATAACCACTGTTGCTTTAGCATATAACCACTGTTGCTTTAGCATATAACCACTGTTGCTTTAGCATATAACCACTGTTGCTTTAGCATATAAACACTGTTGCTTTAGCATATAAACACTGTTGCTTTAGCATATAACCACTGTTGCTTTAGCATATAACCACTGTGTCTTGTTTTTCTCTTTAGTTTGTTATCATTCCCACATGATTTCGGGTTCTTCGTTACACTAATAGAGCAAAACGTACTTTCTAGAGTTAGCATTGTGAGCACTGCTTCTCGTTCCAAGTTATTTCGGTCCTTACAGTAGACTAGCGACGCTAACCCTGAGGTGTTGATGTCACATGACCGTCAGGAAGGCTCCTTACCTTCAGTGTGTCACACGGTTGGCTGTTCCTCTGCTGTGAGCCGTAGCTGTTAGCATGCGCCTGCTGTGAGGACGAGGCTAGCGTCCCAGCTGAGCAGAGAGTATCCTTCTCGTCTCTCGATAACGACTGGGTCTCGTCTCTCGACGACCTTGATGACTCCGGGATGGACTCCAGGACACAACACTCGATCTGAGGGATACGTGAAAGGTCAAAGGTGGAGGGTCAGAAGGTCTGTAGGAAACAGAGAGGAATATAGACCCGATAGAGTTCTGGTCTGACCTAATTAGCATCGAAGCTAACAGGGAAAAGAGAGTGGTTGTGAATGGGAGAATTGGACACTCTCTCTCTCTCTCTTTCTCCTCCTCCTCACCTCCCTTTCTTTCTCTCTTTCGAGTCTATCTCTCCAACTCTTTCTCTCTCTCCTCCCCTTTCTCTCTCTAGTAGTGTGGTCAGGCATTGTGTTCATTTCTCAACATCATGAAAAATTCAACAGCTTTGTAACAAGAGGCCCTCCCTGCTGCCCTACAGTTACTAAGACACAGGCAACAACAAGAGTTACAACACACTGTGGTCAGAAATACACTACATGTATTGACTGTGTTATGGTGGTAAACTACATGTATTGACTGTGTTATGGTAGTAAACTACATGAATTGACTGTGTTATGGTGATAAACTACATGTATTGACTGTGTTATGGTGGTAAACAACATGTATTGACTGTGTTATGGTGGTAAACTACATGTATTGACTGTGTTATGGTGATAAACTACATGTATTGACTGTGTTATGGTGGTAAACTACATGTATTGACTGTGTTATGGTGGTAAACTACATGTATTGACTGTGTTATGGTGATAAACTACATGTATTGACTGTGTTATGGTGGTAAACTACGTGTATTGACTGTGTTATGGTGGTAAACTACATGTATTGACTGTGTTATGGTGGTAAACTACATGTATTGACTGTGTTATGGTGGTAAACTACATGTATTGACTGTGTTATGGTGATAAACTACATGTATTGACTGTGTTATGGTGGTAAACTACGTGTATTGACTGTGTTATGGTGGTAAACTACATGTATTGACTGTGTTATGGTGGTAGATATAAACTACATGTATTGACTGTGTTATGGTGGTAAACTACATGTATTGACTGTGTTATGGTGGTAAACTACATGTATTGACTGTGTTATGGTGGTAAACTACATGTATTGACTGTGTTATGGTGGTAAACTACATGTATTGACTGTGTATTGAGAGTGTTTTGAGTTACTGTCGTACCGGCAGCGGCTTGGCGACGCCGATGCGCACGACCCCGTAGCCGGTGGTTTTGAGGACGTGCACGGCGCGCTCCAGCGTTGATCTGACCAGGTCCACGTCGTTGACGGACATGAGCCGGTCACCGGGCAGCAGGCGACCGTCTGAGTCGGCCACGCCACCGGGGACCAGGGAGCGGATCACCAGAACAGTCTTAGAGGCGTCCTCTGGGTCCTGGAGAGGGACAACATGAGGAACATGTGAACAGCAGTTCACAGGTCATGTCCTCCCGAAAGGGAAATACAATAGAAGGGAGAGACTACAATTGTTTTGACTCTCAGTTCATCTTTTTTTTATTGTCTTTCCAAAGGATCCACTCTTTGGCCCACCATCCTCTCCTCGTCTCCTGGTCTACATTACTAGGGATCCAAACCAGTCGAAAAGAGAGGAGAGTAGGAAGCTACGTTAGACCATTGAGATGCACCGCAGTCTTACCTGGTAGTCTAGGATGCTGAATCCCAGGCCTTCCTCTCCCTTCACCAGCTCTATCACCTGACTGTCTCTCTCCCACATGGCCAGAGGAGGAGACACAGGCTTATTAAAACCACGACTCCCACAATCCATGTTGTTACAACCAGGAAGTAGACAGCAGGGCTGGTCATACTTGGACTGGGAGAGGAGAGAGAGAGAGAGTTAGGGCACATCTCATATGACACCCCCCGCCTGCAGTCTGATTGACCATCTTTCCACCCTTCTCCCAGAAATAGTGTACACTTGATCCCTCCGCCTAATGGATTCAAAGGGATTGGATTGACCCCTCCAATATGTCTGACACCATTTCATTCCTTTAATATATTACATTTGACATTTAGTAAATGTTCCTTGTGTTTTCTTTAATACAATGATGAAACTCTGCTACAGGTACATCCATGAGGGGAGTGAAAGAGTGTACACTTCCTCCCCATCCCTCTATCTCTCTCCATACGTCCACCTCCACCCCCCCTCCATCCCCCTCATTCTCCCCATCCCTCCATCTCCACCCCCCTCCGTCTCCCCATCCCTCTATCTCCACATCCATCCATCTCCCTCCATCTCCATATCCCTCCATCTCCATCCAACTCCCTCCATCTCCCCATCCCTCCATCTCCATATCCCTCCATCTCCACATCCCTCCATCTCCACATCCCTCCATCTCCATATCTCTCCATCGCCCCATCCCTCCATCTCCATATCCCTCCATCTCCCCATCCCTCCATCTCCCCATATCTCCATCTCCCCATCCCATCCCTCCATCTCCCCTCTATCTCCCCATCCCTCCATCTCCATATCCCTCCATCTCCCCATCCCTCCATCTCCCCATATCTCCATCTCCCTATCTCTCCATCCATCCATCTCCCCATCCCTCCATCTCCCGTTCCCTCCGTCTCCCTATCCCTCCATCTCCCCATCCCTCCATCTCCCCATCCCTTCATCTCCCTATCCCTCCATCTCCCCATCCCTCCATCTCCCCTCCATCTCCCCATCCCTTCCATCTCCCTATCCCTCCATCTCCCCATCCCTCCATCTCCCCATCCCTCCATTTCAATCCAAGATGGCGTAGCAGTCGGACGTGTATTTGTCTTGTCTTGTCCCGTGTAAATAGTCCTCGTATTTTTCGTATACATTTCGTATATATTTTAATTTCACTTTCCATCTAGGAACTGAATATACATTCCTACATTCCGCCTCACCCTATGTGGTACGGACCTGCTATTTTTTATACTTTAGAACCGTAACCCCAATCAGAAGCTAGCCAGATAACTAGCTACTAGCTAGTAGTCAGTTAGCCACTGCTGCGGTCTTCACCCTTAACTCGGACACAGCCAGCTTCAGCCCGGGCCAATACCTGCCAGTCTGCAAGCGCGATATCAACCCAGAGCATATAGGACTGCTTTTTCTCTACCACATCACCGGATTCCTGACGCAAGCTCTGGACAATTACACCGTATCATCACAGCTAGCTAGCTGCAACCGAGTGGCTACTACTGGCTAACACCTCTGTCCCGAAGCAAGCACCAGTTAGCCTTGAGTTAGCCTCGAGCTAGGCCCATCTACCGGCTAGCCGAAGAGGTCTACCAGCGAATTCTTGGGCTACAATACCTCTTTTGCCAATTGGACTGGACCTTTTTTTGCCGACACAGAGCCCTGCCAATCCATCACAACTGGTCTAAATCAGCTACAAGCTAATTTAGCCATTTTTTTGCCGCTGCTAGTAGCTTTTACCTTCTGCACAGACACCAGCCCTGTTATTAGCCTGGATATTACTCACCAATTTACCAGCATCGGACTGTCTCTCGACAACAACGCCGGATTCCTGCCGTAATCCCTGAGCCACTACTTCTGATCCTCACAGCTAGCTTGCAGCTAACGCAGCTAGCGCCACTGCCACGAAGCTAGCACCAGTTAGCAAACACAATTCTACAATTCACAACCTCTCTTTCGCCACCGCCATCCGGCTTGGATTCTCTGTCGACACGACCACGTCTGAGCAGACCCCCTCCGTCTGAGCAGACCACCCCCCGGGCTACTAACTTTAAACGCCGCGTGCTAGCTTAGTGGAGGCCTCCCTGCTCCATCTACGGCTGCCCCCTGGACACTATGATCACTTGGCTACATAGCTGATGCCTGCTTGACTGTCCATTAATTCACGGTACTCCATTCTGTTTATTTGTGTTTTATCTGTCGGCTCTGTGCTTTAACTCAGGATCTGTGTGTAGTTAATCCGACCCTCTCTGCCTAGTCGTCGCCATTTTTACCTGTTGTTGCTGTGTTAGACTAGCACCCTGTTATTGCTGATGTTATCTTACCTGTTGTTTTAGCTAGCTCTCCCAATCAAGACCTGCAATCACTTTATGCCTTATTGTATGTCTCTCTCAAATATCAATATGCCTTGCATACTGTTGTTCAGGCTAGTTATCATTATCATTGTTTTGGTTTGCAATGGACCCTGTAGTTCCACTCTCCGTACCTCTGATACCTCCTTTGTCCCACCCCCCACACATGCGGTGACCTCACCCATTGAGACCAGCATGTCCAGAGATACAACCTCTCTTATCATCACCCAGTGCCTGGGCTTGCCTCCGCTGTACCCGCGCCCCACCATACCCCTGTCTGCACATTATGCCCAGAATCTATTCTACCACGCCCATAAATCTGCTCCTTTTATTCTTTGTCCCCAACGCTCTAGGCGACCAGTTTTGATAGCCTTTAGCCGCACCCTCATCCTACTACTCCTCTGTTCCTCGGGTGATGTGGAGGTAAACCCAGGCCCTGCATGTCCCCAGTCACCCTCATTTGTTGACTTCTGTGATCGAAAAAGCCTTGGCCTCATGCATGTCAACATCAGAAGCCTCCTCCCTAAGTTTGCCTTACTCACCGCTTTAGCACACTCTGCCAACCCTGATGTCCTTGCCGTGTCCGAATCCTGGCTTAGGAAGGCCACCAAAAATTCTGGGATTTCCATACCCAACTATAACACTTTCCGTCAAGATAGAACTGCCAAAGGGGGAGGAGTTGCAATCTACTGCAGAGATAGCCTGCAAAGTTCTGTCATACTTTCCAGGTCTATGCCCAAACAGTTCGAACTTCTAATTTTAAAAATTAATCTCTCCAGAAATAAGTCTCTCACTGTTGCCGCCTGCTACCGACCCCCCTCAGCTCCCAGCTGTGCCCTGGACACCATCTGTGAATTGATCGCTCCCCATCTAGCTTCAGAGTTTGTTCTGTTAGGTGACCTAAACTGGGATATGCTTAACACCCCGGCAGTCCTACAATCCAAGCTTGATGCCCTCAATCTCACACAAATCATCAAGGAACCCACCAGGTACAACCCTAAATAAACATGGGCACCCTAATAGACATTATCCTGACCAACCTGCCCTCCAAATACACCTCTGCTGTCTTCAATCAAGATCTCAGCGATCACTGCCTCATTGCCTGTATCCGCCACGGGTCCGCGGTCAAACGACCACCCCTCATCACTGTCAAACGTTCCCTAAAACACTTCTGCGAGCAGGCCTTTCTAATCGACCTGGCCCGGGTACCCTGGAAGGATATTGACCTCATCCCGTCAGTTGAGGATGCCTGGTCATTCTTTAAAAGTTACTTCCTCACCATATTAGACAAGCATGCTCCGTTCAAAAAATGCAGAACCAAGAACAGATATAGCCCTTGGTTCACTCCAGACCAGACCCTCGACCAGCACAAAAACATCCTGTGGCGAACTGCAATAGCATCGAAGAGCCCCCGCGATATGCAACTGTTCAGGGAAGTCAGGAACCAATACACGCAGTCAGTCAGGAAAGCAAAGGCCAGCTTTTTCAAGCAGAAATTTGCATCCTGTAGCTCTAACTCCAAAAAGTTCTGGGATACTGTAAAGTCCATGGAGAACAAGAGCACCTCCTCCCAGCTGCCCACTGCACTGAGGCTAGGTAACACGGTCACCACCGATAAATCCGTGATAATCGAAGACTTCAACAAGCATTTCTCAATGGCTGGCCATGCCTTCCTCCTGGCGACTCCAACCTTGGCCAACAGCCCCGCCCCCCCCCCCTCCCCCCGCTGCTACTCGCCCAAGCCTCCCCAGCTTCTCCTTTACCCATATCCAGATAGCAGATGTTCTGAAAGAGCTGGAAAACCTGGACCCATACAAATCAGCTGGGCTTGACAATCTGGACCCCCTATTTCTGAAACTGTCCGCCGCCATTGTCGCACCCCCTATTACCAGCCTGTTCAACCTCTCCTTCGTATCATCTGAGATCCCCTTGGATTGGAAAGCTGCCGCGGTCATCCCCCTCTTCAAAGGGGGAGACACCCTGGACCCAAACTGTTACAGACCTATATCCATCCTGCCCTGCCTATCTAAGGTCTTCGAAAGCCAAGTCAACAAACAGATCACTGACCATCTCGAATCCCACCGTACCTTCTCCGCTGTGCAATCCGGTTTCCGAGCCGGTCACGGGTGCACCTCAGCCACGCTCAAGGTACTAAACGATATCATAACCGCCATCGATAAAAGACATTACTGTGCAGCCGTCTTCATCGACCTGGCCAAGGCTTTCGACTCTGTCAATCACCATATTCTTATCGGCAGACTCAGTAGCCTCGGTTTTTCTAATGACTGCCTTGCCTGGTTCACCAACTACTTTGCAGACAGAGTTCAGTGTGTCAAATCGGAGGGCATGTTGTCCGGTCCTCTGGCAGTCTCTATGGGGGTACCACAGGGTTCAATTCTCGGGCCGACTCTTTTCTCTGTATACATCAATGATGTTGCTCTTGCTGCGGGCGATTCCCTGATCCACCTCTACGCAGACGACACCATTCTATATACTTCCGGCCCTTCCTTGGACACTGTGCTATCTAACCTCCAAACGAGCTTCAATGCCATACAACACTCCTTCCGTGGCCTCCAACTGCTCTTAAACGCTAGTAAAACCAAATGCATGCTTTTCAACCGTTCGCTGCCTGCACCCGCACGCCCGACTAGCATCACCACCCTGGACGGTTCCGACCTAGAATATGTGGACATCTATAAGTACCTAGGTGTCTGGCTAGACTGCAAACTCTCCTTCCAGACTCATATCAAACATCTCCAATCCAAAATCAAATCAAGAATCGGCTTTCTATTCCGCAACAAAGCCTCCTTCACTCACGCCGCCAAACTTACCCTAGTAAAACTGACTATCCTACCGATCCTCGACTTCGGCGATGTCATCTACAAAATAGCTTCCAATACTCTACTCAGCAAACTGGATGCAGTTTATCACAGTGCCATTCGTTTTGTTACTAAAGCACCTTATACGACCCACCACTGCGACCTGTATGCCCTAGTCGGCTGGCCCTCGCTACATGTTCGTCGTCAGACCCACTGGCTCCAGGTCATCTACAAGGCTATGCTAGGTAAAGTGCCGCCTTATCTCAGTTCACTGGTCACGATGGCTACACCCACCCGCAACACGCGCTCCAGCAGGTGTATCTCACTGATCATCCCTAAAGCCAAAACCTCATTTGGACGCCTTTCCTTCCAGTTCTCTGCTGCCTGCGACTGGAACGAATTGCAAAAATCTCTGAAGTTGGAGACTTTTATCTCCCTCAACAACTTTAAAAATCTGCTGTCCGAGCAGCTAACCGATCGCTGCAGCTGTACATAGTCCATCTGTAAACTACCCACCCAATTTACCTACCTCACCCCCCATACTGCTTTTATTTATTTACTTTTCTGCTCTTTTGCACACCAGTATCTCTTCTTGCACATGATCATCTGCTAAATTGTAATTATTCGATTTATTGCCTACCTCATGCCTTTTGCACACATTGTATATAGATTCTCTTTTTTTTCTACCATGTTATTGACTTGTTTATTGTTTACTCCATGTGTAACTCTGTGTTGTCTGTTCACACTGCTATGCTTTATCTTGGCCAGGTCGCAGTTGCAAATGAGAACTTGTTCTCAACTAGCCTACCTGGTTAAATAAAGGTGAAATAAAAAAAATAAAAAATAAAAAAAATCTCCCTATCCCTCCATCTCTCCCTATCCCTCCATCTCCCCATCCCTCCATCTCCCCATCCCTCCATCTCCCCTCCATCTCCCCATCCCTCCATCTCCCCATC
Organism: Salvelinus alpinus; assembly: GCF_045679555.1. Classification (NCBI taxonomy): domain Eukaryota; kingdom Metazoa; phylum Chordata; class Actinopteri; order Salmoniformes; family Salmonidae; genus Salvelinus; species Salvelinus alpinus. The sequence goes on along the minus strand of NC_092091.1, from coordinate 88,009,551 downwards.
CCTCCATCTCCCCATCCCTCCATCTCCCCATCCCCCCATCCCTCCATCTCCTCTCCATCTCCGCATCCCTCCATTTCCCCATCCCTCCATCTCCATTTCCCCATCCCTCCATCACCCCATCTCTCCATCTCCCCTCCATTTCCCCATCCCCCTCCATCTCCCCATCCCTCCATCTCCCCTTCCATTTCCCCATCCCCCTCCATCTCCCCATCCCTCCATCTCCCCTCCATCTCCCCATCCCTCCATCTCCCCATCCCTCCATCCCTCCATCTCCCCATCCCTCCATCTCCCCATCCCTCCATCTCCCCATCCCTCCATTTCCCTCCATCTCCCCATCCCTCCATCTCCCCATCCCTCCATCTCCCCTTCCATTTCCCCATCCCCCTCCATCTCCCCATCTCTCCTCCATTTCCCCATCCCTCTCTACCTTATCATTGAACTCAGCCACTAGCTCTTTGAGGGGGAGCTGTACATCATCATCATCATCATCATCATCGTCGTGGTCACTGTCCCGTAGCTGTGGGGTTACGACGCGGCAGCACACCATACAAACACACAGAGGCAGCTCTCTCAGAATGCTGATCACCTCTCTGTGAGTCTCTCCTATCAGAGGGATGCCATTCGCCTGGGAGAGGGGAGAAGCTAGTCTGGTCAGCATGTTGAATGGACTGTATGTAGCTACATCATAGCATTAACAGGGTCAATATTCCATCTGATGGGTGGATGGATGAATATATGAACGAATAAACAAATTAATAAAAGAATGAACAAAGCAATGAATTAAAGAACAAAGGCATTAATTAACAAACCAAATGAATGAACAAATTAATTAATTAATTAACGAATGAACACACCAATGAACAAATTAATGAATGGATGAACGAACAAACCAAAAAATGAACAAATTAATAAATAAATTACCGAATGAACACACCAATGAACAAATGAATGAATGGATGAACGAACAAACCAATGAATGAACGAATGAATAAATAAATTACAGAATGAACACACCAACGAACAAATGAATGAATGGATGAACGAACAAACCAATGAATGAACGAATTAATAAATACATTACCGAATGAACACACCAACGAACAAATGAACAAATGGATGAACGAACAAACCAAAGAACGAACAAATTAATAAATACCCGAATGAACACACCAACGAACAACCGAATGAATGAACAAATTAATGATCATTATCTGCACATCTATCACTCCAGTGTTTAATTGCTATATTGTAATTACTTCGCCACCATGGCCTATTTATTGCCTTACGTCCTTTATCCTACCTCATTTGCACACACTGTATATAGACTTTTTCTACTGTATTATTGACTGTATGTTTGTTTTACTCCATGTGTAACTCTGTGTTGTTGTATGTGTCGAACTGCTTTGCTTTATCTTGGCCGGGTCGCAGTTGTAAATGAGAACTTGTTCTCAACTGGCCGACCTGGTTAAATAAAGGTGAAATAAATAAATAAATAAAACAAATGAATGCATGGAAGTCAATGAGTCCGTCCCACCTCCAGTATCTGGTCTCCAGTGTGTATCTTCCTGCTCTGTCCGACGGGCCCCTCAGGTAAGACGGAGCACAGGTAGTGGTGTCCTGCCCTGGCCTCCATGCTGATGCCCAGACCACTGGTCTCACTGAACCTCTCTAGCTGACACACCTGGGAAGGGGAGGGATAGTAGGGGTTAATAACACTGTATAGGTGTACTCTGTAAAGGTGTACTCTGTATATCTGTACTCTGTATAGCTGTACTCTGTATAGGTGTACTCTGTATAGGTGTACTCTGTATAGGTGTACTCTGTATAGGTGTACTCTGTATATCTGTACTCTGTATAGCTGTACTCTGTATAGGTGTACTCTGTATATCTGTACTCTGTATAGCTGTACTCTGTATAGGTGTATAGCTGTACTCTGTATAGGTGTACTCTGTATAGGTGTACTCTGTATAGGTGTACTCTGTATAGCTGTATAGGTGTACTCTGTATAGCTGTATAGCTGTACTCTGTATAGGTGTACTCTGTATAGCTGTACTCTGTATAGGTGTACTCTGTATAGCTGTATAGGTGTACTCTGTATAGGTGTACTCTGTATAGCTGTACTCTGTATAGCTGTACTCTGTATAGCTGTACTCTGTATAGGTGTACTCTGTATAGGTGTACTCTGTATGGCTGTATAGGTGTACTCTGTATAGCTGTATAGCTGTACTCTGTATAGGTGTACTCTGTATAGATGTACTCTGTATAGGTGTACTCTGTATAGCTGTATAGGTGTACTCTGTATAGCTGTACTCTGTATAGCTGTACTCTGTATAGCTGTACTCTGTATAGCTGTATAGCTGTACTCTGTATAGGTGTACTCTGTATAGCTGTACTCTGTATAGGTGTACTCTGTATAGCTGTACTCTGTATATCTGTATAGCTGTACTCTGTATAGGTGTACTCTGTATATCTGTACTCTGTATAACTGTACTCTATATAACTGTACTAAGCCAGAGGTCCAGGTAATATTTGTAGACAGAGAGATATACTTTTGGAAACAAGCGTTTGCGTCAGTCATTACAAACTGTAATCTGGTAAATTAGTATGAGACGTACAACCACTTGATATCTGGGTCCCAGAGCAGCCTGCCACCTGTTCTTCAACTCCTCTTCCTCTGCTGTTGTCAGCTTCCCTCCTTCAACACACACACACACACACACACACACACACACACACACACACACACACACACACACACACACACACACACACGCATTAGCGTCCTATAAAGACTAGTCACTACCTCTAACACATCCAGTAATCACAGTTGATTTACATTAACCTCCTGTAAAGAACTACCTCTAACACCTTCCAGTAATCAGAGTTGATTTACATTAACCTCCTGTAAAGAACTACCTCTAACACCTTCCAGTAATCACAGTTGATTTACATTAACCTCCTGTAAAGAACTTAAACAGCTCCATATAAACCAAAGGGAGGTGAAGAAATCATCTGAAATTAGCTGAACATTTGACTGCAAAGGACTAAGAATAGGAGTGAGCACACACACACACACACACACACACACACACACACACACACACACGTACAGATACACGTCCAAAATATGTACCGGTTCTGCCGTCTAGTCGTTGTTCAGAGTACACCATACTGGCTCTTCTGGACATCTCACGCAGAGACATTTGTCTTCCTGTGGCCCAAACACACACACACACACACACACACACACACACACACACACACACAGAGAGTTAACAGTGTATGTTTGTAACTTGTGTATGAAGACAGGAAAGTAGAAGCATCCCACTGGACACACACTGGTTGAATCAATGTTGTTTTCAATGAAATGAAACGTTGCATCAACGTGGAATAGATGTTGAAATGACGTCTCTGTGCCCAGCGGGACGTTGAATGAATGTCTGGGTTATGGGTCTGTTGTAAAAATCTTTAAGCACATACACTCTGTTGATGTAAAGAGGGCTTTAATAATAGTTGACCTCTGTTGATGTAAAAAGGGCTTTACTAATAGTTGACCTCTGTTGATGTAAAGAGGGCTTTACTAATAGTTGACCTCTGTTGATGTAAAGAGGGCTTTACTAATAGTTGACCTCTGTTGATGTAAAAGAGGGCTTTACTAATAGTTGACCTCTGTTGATGTAAAGAGGGCTTTACTAATAGTTGACCTCTGTTGATGTAGAGGGCTTTACTAAATGTTAAACTCTGTTGATGTAAAGAGGGCTTTACTAATAGTTGACCTCTGTTGATGTAAAAAGGGCTTTACTAATAGTTGACCTCTGTTGATATAAAGAGGGCTTTACTAATAGTTGACCTCTGTTGATGTAAAAAGGGCTTTACTAATGACCTCTGTTGATGTAAAAAGGGCTTTACTAATAGTTGACCTCTGTTGATGTTAAAGAGGGCTTTACTAATAGTTGACCTCTGTTGATGTAAAGAGGGCTTTACTAATAGTTGACCTCTGTTGATGTAAAAAGGGCTTTACTAATGACCTCTGTTGATGTAAAAAGGGCTTTACTAATAGTTGACCTCTGTTGATGTAAAGAGGGCTTTACTAATGACCTCTGTTGATGTAAAGAGGGCTTTACTAATAGTTGACCTCTGTTGATGTAAAAAGGGATTTACTAATATTTGACCTCTGTTGATGACACCAGTCTGGTCTGTCTTGTCATGTTTCCCTGTCTCTGTACGGGTGACGACGTTGGGCTCCAGGGGAGGAGGGGGACGCTTCATGGTTTTACCCATCCTAGAGGCCCTCCTCATCAGCCTCAGTCTGACTATCTGGCCTGTCTTCCTCAGGACCTCCAGGGCTCTCTGCTCACTGCAGCCCTGCAGGCTTACACCATCCACCTGAAGAGAGAGAGAGAGACAGAGAGAGATGGAGAGAGAGAGTGAGAGAAAGAGAGAGAGAGAGAGAGAGAGTGAGAGAGAGATAGATAGAGAGAGTGAGAGAAAGATAGAGAGAGAGAGTGAGAGAGAGATAGAGAGAGAGTGAGAGAGAGATAGAGAGAGAGTGAGTGAGAGGGAGTGAGAGAGAGAGAGAGTTCTCACAGCTAAGATCTTGTCTCCGATGTGTATCTGACTGGCTTGGTCCACAGAGCTGCCCTTCACGATGCTCTTCACCTGCACCCCAGAGTTCTGCTCCCCTATGGAGCTGGTGACAGTGAATCCCAGGCCCATGTTGTTCTTACTGAACTGGACATTGTACTCAGAGTCCTCCTCCACATCACACAGCTGCAATACACAACACAGGGAGAAATGTGTTACTATGGAGATATGGAACACAATACACAACACAGGGAGAAATGTGTTACTATGGAGATATGGAACACAATACACAACACAGGGAGAAATGTGTTACTATGGAGATATGGAACACAATACACAACACAGGGAGAAATGTGTTACTATGGAGATATGGAACACAATACACAACACAGGGAGAAATGTGTTACTATGGAGATATGGAACACAATACACAACACAGGGAGAAATGTGTTACTATGGAGATATGGAACACAACACACAACACAGGGAGAAATGCGTTACTATGGAGATATGGAACACAATACACAACACAGGGAGAAATGTGTTACTGTGGAGATATGGAACACAATACACAACACAGGGAGAAATGTGTTACTGTGGAGATATGGAACACAACACACAGGGAGAAATGTGTTACTATGGAGATATGGAACACAACACACAACACAGGGAGAAATGTGTTACTATGGAGATATGGAACACAATACACAACACAGGGAGAAATGTGTTACTATGGAGATATGGAACACAATACACAACACAGGGAGAAATGTGTTACTATGGAGATATGGAACACAATACACAACACAGGGAGAAATGTGTTACTGTGGAGATATGGAACACAACACACAGGGAGAAATGTGTTACTATGGAGATATGGAACACAACACACAACACAGGGAGAAATGTGTTACTATGGAGATATGGAACACAATACACAACACAGGGAGAAATGTGTTACTATGGAGATATGGAACACAATACACAACACAGGGAGAAATGTGTTACTATGGAGATATGGAACACAATACACAACACAGGGAGAAATGTGTTACTGTGGAGATATGGAACACAACACACAGGGAGAAATGTGTTACTATGGAGATATGGAACACATTATGGGACGGTTTCCCAGACAGAGAGACCAGAGAGTCTTCGACTAAATGGCACTTTTATACTGGACGAGCGAAAATGTATTTTACAAAAATGGTTTAAAAATAGTCCTACATATTTAATTGAACTAACCTAACTAATCTGGATTTAAACAGTCAGATTTCTAGAAAGACCATTTGCTCAAGGCCTCTTTGGCGATGTCCACAGGGGACACCTTCCCCCCCAAAATAATTTACATGATAATTTGGTTTCATTGTTTATCTGAAATATGCATCTGTTTATCAGAATTGTATTGTTTCATTAACATGTTAAGTATCTGCCATTGTAATATCAATTGTGCAATTTTGACTTTCGAGTGTTCTAGGTGCTTATTGGTTCGTGCCAGCCAGGCTATGTCATGTCCTTAGTTTGGATCCCTGGGCCTTCTCATTTCTTATTGGTTCGTGCCAGCCAGGCTATGGCGTGTCTTTAGTTTGGATCCCTGGGCCTTCTCATCTCTTATTGGTTCGTGCCAGCCAGGCTATGTCATGTCCTTAGTTTGGATCCCTAGGCCTTCTCATCTCTTATTGGTTCGTGCCAGCCAGGCTATGGTGTGTCCTTAGTTTGGATCCATGGGCCTTCTCATCTCTTATTGGTTCGTGCCAGCCAGGCTATGTCATGTCCTTAGTTTGGATCCCTGGGCCTTCTCATCTCTTATTGGTTCGTGCCAGCCAGGCTATGTCATGTCCTTAGTTTGGATCCCTAGGCCTTCTCATCTCTTATTGGTTCGTGCCAGCCAGGCTATGGTGTGTCCTTAGTTTGGATCCCTGGGCCTTCTCATCTCGTATTGGTTCATGCCAGCCAGGCTATGTCATGTCCTTAGTTTGGATCCCTGGGCTTTCTCATCTCTTATTGGTTCGTGCCAGCCAGGCTATGACGTGTCCTTAGTTTGGATCCCTGGGGCGTGTAATCTCTTCATTATGGAGAGCTGCTCTGTCTAGTCTAGTTACAGGACAGGATCCCTGGGGCGTTCTAATCTCTTCATTATGGAGAGCTGCTCTGTCTAGTCTAGTTACAGGACAGGATCCCTGGGGCGTTCTAATCTCTTCATTATGGAGAGCTGCTCTGTCTAGTGTAGTTACAGGACAGGATCCCTGGGGCGTTCTAATCTCTTCATTATGGAGAGCAGCTCTGTCTAGTGTAGTTACAGGACAGTATCCCTGGGGCGTTCTAATCTCTTCATTATGGAGAGCTGCTCTGTCTAGTCTAGTTACAGGACAGGATCCCTGGGGGCGTTCTAATCTCTTCATTATGGAGAGCTGCTCTGTCTAGTCTAGTTACAGGACATAATCCCTGGGGCGTTCTAATCTCTTCATTATGGAGAGCTGCTCTGTCTAGTCTAGTTACAGGACAGGATCCCTGGGGCGTTCTAATCTCTTCATTATGGAGAGCTGCTCTGTCTAGTCTAGTTACAGGACAGGATCCCTGGGGCGTTCTAATCTCTTCATTATGGAGAGCTGCTCTGTCTAGTCTAGTTACAGGACAGGATCCCTGGGGCGTTCTCATCTCTTCATTATGGAGAGCTGCTCTGTCTAGTCTAGTTACAGGACAGGATCCCTGGGGCGTTTTAATCTCTTCATTATGGAGAGCTGCTCTGTCTAGTCTAGTTACAGGACAGGATCCCTGGGGAGTTCTAATCTCTTCATTATGGAGAGCTGCTCTGTCTAGTCTAGTTACAGGACAGGATCCCTGGGGCGTTCTAATCTCTTCATTATGGAGAGCTGCTCTGTCTAGTCTAGTTACAGGATCCCTGGGGCGTTCTAATCTCTTCATTATGGAGAGCTGCTCTGTCTAGTCTAGTTACAGGACAGCATACCTGGGGCGTTCTAATCTCTTCATTATGGAGAGCTGCTCTGTCTAGTCTAGTTACAGGATCCCTGGGGCGTTCTAATCTCTTCATTATGGAGAGCTGCTCTGTCTAGTCTAGTTACAGGACAGGATCCCTGGGGCGTTCTAATCTCTTCATTATGGAGAGCTGCTCTGTCTAGTCTAGTTACAGGACAGGATCCCTGGGGCGTTCTAATCTCTTCATTATGGAGAGCTGCTCTGTCTAGTCTAGTTACAGGACAGGATCCCTGGGGCGTTCTAATCTCTTCATTATGGAGAGCTGCTCTGTCTAGTCTAGTTACAGGACAGGATCCCTGGGGCGTTCTAATCTCTTCATTATGGAGAGCTGCTCTGTCTAGTCTAGTTACAGGACAGGACCCCTGGGGCGTTCTAATCTCTTCATTATGGAGAGCTGCTCTGTCTAGTCTAGTTACAGGACAGGATCCCTGGGGTGTTCTAATCTCTTCATTATGGAGAGCTGCTCTGTCTAGTCTAGTTACAGGATCCCTGGGGCGTTCTAATCTCTTCATTATGGAGAGCTGCTCTGTCTAGTCTAGTTACAGGATCCCTGGGGCGTTCTAATCTCTTCATTATGGAGAGCTGCTCTGTCTAGTCTAGTTACAGGATCCCTGGGGCGTTCTAATCTCTTCATTATGGAGAGCTGCTCTGTCTAGTCTAGTTACAAGATCCCTGGGGCGTTCTAATGTCTTCATTATGGAGAGCTGCTCTGTCTAGTCTAGTTACAGGACAGCATACCTGGGGCGTTCTAATCTCTTCATTATGGAGAGCTGCTCTGTCTAGTCTAGTTACAGGATCCCTGGGGCGTTCTAATCTCTTCATTATGGAGAGCTGCTCTGTCTAGTCTAGTTACAGGACAGGATCCCTGGGGCGTTCTAATCTCTTCATTATGGAGAGCTGCTCTGTCTAGTCTAGTTACAGGACAGGATCCCTGGGGCGTTCTAATCTCTTCATTATGGAGAGCTGCTCTGTCTAGTCTAGTTACAGGACAGGATCCCTGGGGCGTTCTAATCTCTTCATTATGGAGAGCTGCTCTGTCTAGTCTAGTTACAGGACAGGATCCCTGGGGCGTTCTAATCTCTTCATTATGGAGAGCTGCTCTGTCTAGTCTAGTTACAGGACAGGATCCCTGGGGCGTTCTAATCTCTTCATTATGGAGAGCTGCTCTGTCTAGTGTAGTTACAGGACAGGATCCCTGGGGCGTTCTAATCTCTTCATTATGGAGACCTGCTCTGTCTAGTCTAGTTACAGGACAGGATCCCTGGGGCTTTCTAATCTCTTCATTATGGAGACCTGCTCTGTCTAGTCTAGTTACAGGACAGGATCCCTGGGGCGTTCTAATCTCTTCATTATGGAGAGCTGCTCTGTCTAGTCTAGTTACAGGACAGGATCCCTGGGGCGTTCTAATCTCTTCATTATGGAGAGCTGCTCTGTCTAGTCTAGTTACAGGACAGGATCCCTGGGGCGTTCTAATCTCTTCATTATGGAGAGCTGCTCTGTCTAGTCTAGTTACAGGACAGGATCCCTGGGGCGTTCTAATCTCTTCATTATGGAGAGCTGCTCTGTCTAGTCTAGTTACAGGACAGGATCCCTGGGGTGTTCTAATCTCTTCATTATGGAGAGCTGCTCTGTCTAGTCTAGTTACAGGACAGAATCCCTGGGGCGTTATAATCTCTTCATTATGGAGAGCTGCTCTGTCTAGTCTAGTTACAGGAAGGATCCCTGGGGCGTTCTAATCTCTTCATTATGGAGAGCTGCTCTGTCTAGTCTAGTTACAGGACAGGATCCCTGGGGCGTTCTAATCTCTTCATTATGGAGAGCTGCTCTGTCTAGTCTAGTTACAGGTCTGGATCCCTGGGGCATTCTAATCTCTTCATTATGGAGAGCTGCTCTGTCTAGTCTAGTTACAGGACAGGATCCCCGGGGCGTTCTAATCTCTTCATTATGGAGAGCTGCTCTGTCTAGTCTAGTTACAGGACAGGATCCCTGGGGCGTTCTAATCTCTTCATTATGGAGAGCTGCTCTGTCTAGTCTAGTTACAGGACAGGATCCCTGGGGCGTTCTAATCTCTTCATTATGGAGAGCTGCTCTGTCTAGTCTAGTTACAGGACAGGTTCCCTGGGGCGTTCTAATCTCTTCATTATGGAGAGCTGCTCTGTCTAGTCTAGTTACAGGACAGGATCCCTGGGGCGTTCTAATCTCTTCATTATGGAGAGCTGCTCGGTCTAGTCTAGTTACAGGACAGGATCCCTGGGGCGTTCTAATCTCTTCATTATGGAGAGCTGCTCTGTCTAGTCTAGTTACAGGACAGGATCCCTGGGGCGTTCTAACCTCTTCATTATGGAGAGCTGCTCTGTCTAGTCTAGTTACAGGACAGGATCCCTGGGGCGTTCTAATCTCTTCATTATGGAGAGCTGCTCTGTCTAGTCTAGTTACAGGACAGGATCCCTGGGGTGTTCTAATCTCTTCATTATGGAGAGCTGCTCTGTCTAGTCTAGTTACAGGACAGGATCCCTGGGGCGTTCTAATCTCTTCATTATGGAGAGCTGCTCTGTCTAGTCTAGTTACAGGACAGGATCGCTGGGGCGTTCTAATCTCTTCATTATGGAAAGCAGCTCTGTCTAGTGTAGTTACAGGACAGTATCCCTGGGGCGTTCTAATCTCTTCATTATGGAGAGCTGCTCTGTCTAGTCTAGTTACAGGTCTGGATCCCTGGGGCGTTCTAATCTCTTCATTATGGAGAGCTGCTCTGTCTAGTCTAGTTACAGGTCTGGATCCCTGGGGCATTCTAATCTCTTCATTATGGAGAGCTGCTCTGTCTAGTCTAGTTACAGGACAGGATCCCCGGGGCGTTCTAATCTCTTCATTATGGAGAGCTGCTCTGTCTAGTCTAGTTACAGGACAGGATCCCCGGGGCGTTCTAATCTCTTCATTATGGAGAGCTGCTCTGTCTAGTCTAGTTACAGGTCAGGATCCCTGGGGCGTTCTAATCTCTTCATTATGGAGAGCTGCTCTGTCTAGTCTAGTTACAGGACAGGATCCCTGGGGCGTTCTAATCTCTTCATTATGGAGAGCTGCTCTGTCTAGTCTAGTTACAGGACAGGATCCCTGGGGCGTTCTAATCTCTTCATTATGGAGAGCTGCTCTGTCTAGTCTAGTTACAGGACAGGATCCCTGGGGCGTTCTAATCTCTTCATTATGGAGAGCTGCTCTGTCTAGTCTAGTTACAGGACAGGATCCCTGGGGCGTTCTAATCTCTTCATTATGGAGAGCTGCTCTGTCTAGTCTAGTTACAGGACAGGTTCCCTGGGGCGTTCTAATCTCTTCATTATGGAGAGCTGCTCTGTCTAGTCTAGTTACAGGACAGGATCCCTGGGGCGTTCTAATCTCTTCATTATGGAGAGCTGCTCGGTCTAGTCTAGTTACAGGACAGGATCCCTGGGGCGTTCTAATCTCTTCATTATGGAGAGCTGCTCGGTCTAGTCTAGTTACAGGACAGGATCCCTGGGGCGTTCTAATCTCTTCATTATGGAGAACTGCTCTGTCTAGTCTAGTTACAGGACAGGATCCCTGGGGCGTTCTAATCTCTTCATTATGGAGAGCTGCTCGGTCTAGTCTAGTTACAGGACAGGATCCCTGGGGCGTTCTAATCTCTTCATTATGGAGAGCTGCTCTGTCTAGTCTAGTTACAGGACAGGATCCCTGGGGCGTTCTAACCTCTTCATTATGGAGAGCTGCTCTGTCTAGTCTAGTTACAGGACAGGATCCCTGGGGCGTTCTAATCTCTTCATTATGGAGAGCTGCTCTGTCTAGTCTAGTTACAGGACAGGATCCCTGGGGTGTTCTAATCTCTTCATTATGGAGAGCTGCTCTGTCTAGTCTAGTTACAGGACAGAATCCCTGGGGCGTTCTAATCTCTTCATTATGGAGAGCTGCTCTGTCTAGTCTAGTTACAGGTCTGGATCCCTGGGGCGTTCTAATCTCTTCATTATGGAGAGCTGCTCTGTCTAGTCTAGTTACAGGACAGGATCCCTGGGGCGTTCTAATCTCTTCATTATGGAGAGCTGCTCTGTCTAGTCTAGTTACAGGACAGGATCCCTGGGGCGTTCTAATCTCTTCATTATGGAGAGCTGCTCTGTCTAGTCTAGTTACAGGACAGTATCCCTGGGGCGTTCTAATCTCTTCATTATGGAGAGCTGCTCTGTCTAGTCTAGTTACAGGACAGAATCCCTGGGACGTTCTAATCTCTTCATTATGGAGAGCTGCTCTGTCTAGTCTAGTTACAGGACAGGATCCCTGGGGCGTTCTAATCTCTTCATTATGGAGAGCTGCTCTGTCTAGTCTAGTTACAGGACAGGATCCCTGGGGCGTTCTAATCTCTTCATTATGGAGAGCTGCTCTGTCTAGTCTAGTTACAGGACAGGATCCCTGGGGTGTTCTAATCTCTTCATTATGGAGAGCTGCTCTGTCTAGTCTAGTTACAGGACAGGATCCCTGGGGGCGTTCTAATCTCTTCATTATGGAGAGCTGCTCTGTCTAGTCTAGTTACAGGACAGGATCCCTGGGGCGTTCTAATCTCTTCATTATGGAGAACTGCTCTGTCTAGTCTAGTTACAGGACAGGATCCCTGGGGCGTTCTAATCTCTTCATTATGGAGAGCTGCTCTGTCTAGTCTAGTTACAGGACAGGATCCCTGGGGCGTTCTAACCTCTTCATTATGGAGAGCTGCTCTGTCTAGTCTAGTTACAGGACAGGATCCCTGGGGCGTTCTAATCTCTTCATTATGGAGAGCTGCTCTGTCTAGTCTAGTTACAGGACAGGATCCCTGGGGTGTTCTAATCTCTTCATTATGGAGAGCTGCTCTGTCTAGTCTAGTTACAGGACAGAATCCCTGGGGCGTTCTAATCTCTTCATTATGGAGAGCTGCTCTGTCTAGTCTAGTTACAGGTCTGGATCCCTGGGGCGTTCTAATCTCTTCATTATGGAGAGCTGCTCTGTCTAGTCTAGTTACAGGACAGGATCCCTGGGGCGTTCTAATCTCTTCATTATGGAGAGCTGCTCTGTCTAGTCTAGTTACAGGACAGGATCCCTGGGGCGTTCTAATCTCTTCATTATGGAGAGCTGCTCTGTCTAGTCTAGTTACAGGACAGTATCCCTGGGGCGTTCTAATCTCTTCATTATGGAGAGCTGCTCTGTCTAGTCTAGTTACAGGACAGAATCCCTGGGACGTTCTAATCTCTTCATTATGGAGAGCTGCTCTGTCTAGTCTAGTTACAGGACAGGATCCCTGGGGCGTTCTAATCTCTTCATTATGGAGAGCTGCTCTGTCTAGTCTAGTTACAGGACAGGATCCCTGGGGCGTTCTAATCTCTTCATTATGGAGAGCTGCTCTGTCTAGTCTAGTTACAGGACAGGATCCCTGGGGTGTTCTAATCTCTTCATTATGGAGAGCTGCTCTGTCTAGTCTAGTTACAGGACAGGATCCCTGGGGGCGTTCTAATCTCTTCATTATGGAGAGCTGCTCTGTCTAGTCTAGTTACAGGACAGGATCCCTGGGGCGTTCTAATCTTTTCATTATGGAGAACTGCTCTGTCTAGTCTAGTTACAGGACAGGATCCCTGGGGCGTTCTAATCTCTTCATTATGGAGAGCTGCTCTGTCTAGTCTAGTTACAGGACAGGATCCCTGGGGCGTTCTAATCTCTTCATTATGGAGAGTTGCTCTGTCTAGTCTTGTTACAGGACAGGATCCCTGGGGCGTTCTAATCTCTTCATTATGGAGAGCTGCTCTGTCTAGTCTAGTTACAGGACAGGATCCCTGGGGCGTTCTAATCTCTTCATTATGGAGAGCTGCTCTGTCTAGTCTAGTTACAGGACAGGATCCCTGGGGCGTTCTAATCTCTTCATTATGGAGAGCTGCTCTGTCTAGTCTAGTTACAGGACAGGATCCCTGGGGCGTTCTAAGCTCTTCATTATGGAGAACTGCTCTGTCTAGTCTAGTTACAGGACAGAATCCCTGGGGAGTTCTAATCTCTTCATTATGGAGAGCTGCTCTGTCTAGTCTAGTTACAGGACAGGATCCCTGGGGCGTTCTAATCTCTTCATTATGGAGAGCTGCTCTGTCTAGTCTAGTTACAGGACAGGATCCCTGGGGCGTTCTAATCTCTTCATTATGGAGAGCTGCTCTGTCTAGTCTAGTTACAGGACAGGATCCCTGGGGTGTTCTAATCTCTTCATTATGGAGAGCTGCTCTGTCTAGTCTAGTTACAGGACAGAATCCCTGGGGCGTTCTAATCTCTTCATTATGGAGAGCTGCTCTGTCTAGTCTAGTTACAGGTCTGGATCCCTGGGGCGTTCTAATCTCTTCATTATGGAGAGCTGCTCTGTCTAGTCTAGTTACAGGACAGGATCCCTGGGGCGTTCTAATCTCTTCATTATGGAGAGCTGCTCTGTCTAGTCTAGTTACAGGACAGGATCCCTGGGGCGTTCTAATCTCTTCATTATGGAGAGCTGCTCTGTCTAGTCTAGTTACAGGACAGGATCCCTGGGGCGTTCTAATCTCTTCATTATGGAGAGCTGCTCTGTCTAGTCTAGTTACAGGACAGTATCCCTGGGGCGTTCTAATCTCTTCATTATGGAGAGCTGCTCTGTCTAGTCTAGTTACAGGACAGAATCCCTGGGACGTTCTAATCTCTTCATTATGGAGAGCTGCTCTGTCTAGTCTAGTTACAGGACAGGATCCCTGGGGCGTTCTAATCTCTTCATTATGGAGAGCTGCTCTGTCTAGTCTAGTTACAGGACAGGATCCCTGGGGCGTTCTAATCTCTTCATTATGGAGAGCTGCTCTGTCTAGTCTAGTTACAGGACAGGATCCCTGGGGCGTTCTAATCTCTTCATTATGGAGAGCTGCTCTGTCTAGTCTAGTTACAGGACAGGATCCCTGGGGGCGTTCTAATCTCTTCATTATGGAGAGCTGCTCTGTCTAGTCTAGTTACAGGACAGGATCCCTGGGGCGTTCTAATCTCTTCATTATGGAGAACTGCTCTGTCTAGTCTAGTTACAGGACAGGATCCCTGGGGCGTTCTAATCTCTTCATTATGGAGAGCTGCTCTGTCTAGTCTAGTTACAGGACAGGATCCCTGGGGCGTTCTAATCTCTTCATTATGGAGAGTTGCTCTGTCTAGTCTTGTTACAGGACAGGATCCCTGGGGCGTTCTAATCTCTTCATTATGGAGAGCTGCTCTGTCTAGTCTAGTTACAGGACAGGATCCCTGGGGCGTTCTAATCTCTTCATTATGGAGAGCTGCTCTGTCTAGTCTAGTTACAGGACAGGATCCCTGGGGCGTTCTAATCTCTTCATTATGGAGAGCTGCTCTATCTAGTCTAGTTACAGGACAGGATCCCTGGGGCTGTTCTAATCTCTTCATTATGGAGAGCTGCTCTGTCTAGTCTAGTTACAGGACAGGATCCCTGGGGCGTTCTAATCTCTTCATTATGGAGAGCTGCTCTGTCTAGTGTAGTTACAGGAGAGGATCCCTGGGGCGTTCTAATCTCTTCATTATGGAGAGCTGCTCTGTCTAGTCTAGTTACAGGACAGGATCCCTGGGGCGTTCTAAGCTCTTCATTATGGAGAACTTGTAAGTCGCTCTGGATAAGAGCGTCTGCTAAATGACTTAAATGTAAAATGTAAATGTAACTGCTCTGTCTAGTCTAGTTACAGGACAGGATCCCTGGGGAGTTCTAATCTCTTCATTATGGAGAGCTGCTCTGTCTAGTCTAGTTACAGGACAGGATCCCTGGGGCGTTCTAATCTCTTCATTATGGAGAGCTGCTCTGTCTAGTCTAGTTACAGGACAGGATCCCTGGGGCGTTCTAATCTCTTCATTATGGAGAGCTGCTCTGTCTAGTCTAGTTACAGGACAGAATCCCTGGGGCGTTATAATCTCTTCATTATGGAGAGCAGCTCTGTCTAGTCTAGTTACAGGACAGGATCCCCGGGGCGTTCTAATCTCTTCATTATGGAGAGCTGCTCTGTCTAGTCTAGTTACAGGACAGGATCCCTGGGGTCGTTCTAATCTCTTCATTATGGAGAGCTGCTCTGTCTAGTCTAGTTACAGGTTTGGATCCCTGGGGCGTTCTAATCTCTTCATTATGGAGAGCTGCTCTGTCTAGTCTAGTTACAGGACAGAATCCCTGGGGCGTTCTAATCTCTTCATTATGGAGAACTGCTCTGTCTAGTCTAGTTACAGGACAGAATCCCTGGGGCGTTCTAATCTCTTCATTATGGAGAGCTGCTCTGTCTAGTCTAGTTACAGGACAGGATCCCTGGGGCGTTCTAATCTCTTCATTATGGAGAGCTGCTCTGTCTAGTCTAGTTACAGGACAGGATCCCTGGGGGCGTTCTAATCTCTTCATTATGGAGAGCTGCTCTGTCTAGTCTAGTTACAGAACAGGATCCCTGGGGCGTTCTAATCTCTTCATTATGGAGAGCTGCTCTGTCTAGTCTAGTTACAGGTCAGGATCCCTGGGGCGTTCTAATCTCTTCATTATGGAGAGCTGCTCGGTCTAGTCTAGTTACAGGACTGGATCCCTGGGGCGTTCTAATCTCTTCATTATGGAGAGCTGCTCTGTCTAGTCTAGTTACAGGACAGTATCCCTGGGGCGTTCTAATCTCTTCATTATGGAGAGCTGCTCTGTCTAGTCTAGTTACAGGACAGGATCCCCGGGGCGTTCTAATCTCTTCATTATGGAGAGCTGCTCGGTCTAGTCTAGTTACAGGACAGGATCCCTGGGGCGTTCTAATCTCTTCATTATGGAGAGCTGCTCTGTCTAGTCTAGTTACAGGACAGAATCCCTGGGGCGTTCTAATCTCTTCATTATGGAGAGCTGCTCGGTCTAGTCTAGTTACAGGACAGGATCCCTGGGGCGTTCTAATCTCTTCATTATGGAGAGCTGCTCTGTCTAGTCTAGTTACAGGACAGGATCCCTGGGGCGTTCAAATCTCTTCATTATGGAGAGCTGCTCTGTCTAGTGTAGTTACAGGACAGGATCCCTGGGGCGTTCTAATCTCTTCATTATGGAGAGCTGATCTGTCTAGTCTAGTTACAGGACAGAATCCCTGGGGCGTTCTAATCTCTTCATTATGGAGAGCTGCTCTGTCTAGTCTAGTTACAGGACAGGATCCCTGGGGCGTTCTAATCTCTTCATTATGGAGAACTGCTCTGTCTAGTCTAGTTACAGGACAGGATACCTGGGGCGTTCTAATCTCTTCATTATGGAGAGCTGCTCTGTCTAGTCTAGTTACAGGACAGGATCCCTGGGGCGTTCTAATCTCTTCATTATGGAGAGCTGCTCTGTCTAGTCTAGTTACAGGACAGGATCCCTGGGGCGTTCTAATCTCTTCATTATGGAGAGCTGCTCTGTCTAGTCTAGTTACAGGACAGGATCCCTGGGGCGTTCTAATCTCTTCATTATGGAGAGCTGCTCTGTCTAGTCTAGTTACAGGACAGGATCCCTGGGGAGTTCTAATCTCTTCATTATGGAGAGCTGCTCTGTCTAGTCTAGTTACAGGACAGGATCCCTGGGGCGTTCTAATCTCTTCATTATGGAGAGCTGCTCTGTCTAGTCTAGTTACAGGACAGGATCCCTGGGGCGTTCTAATCTCTTCATTATGGAGAGCTGCTCTGTCTAGTCTAGTTACAGGACAGGATCCCTGGGGCGTTCTAATCTCTTCATTATGGAGAGCTGCTCTGTCTAGTCTAGTTACAGGACAGGATCCCTGGGGCGTTCTAATCTCTTCATTATGGAGAGCTGCTCTGTCTAGTCTAGTTACAGGACAGGATCCCTGGGGCGTTCTAATCTCTTCATTATGGAGAGCTGCTCTGTCTAGTCTAGTTACAGGACAGGATCCCTGGGGCGTTCTAATCTCTTCATTATGGAGAGCTGCTCTGTCTAGTCTAGTTACAGGACAGGATCCCTGGGGTCTTCTAATCTCTTCATTATGGAGAGCTGCTCGGTCTAGTCTAGTTACAGGACAGTATCCCTGGGGCGTTCTAATCTCTTCATTATGGAGAACTGCTCTGTCTAGTCTAGTTACAGGACAGGATCCCTGGGGCGTTCTAATCTCTTCATTATGGAGAGCTGCTCTGTCTAGTCTAGTTACAGGACAGGTTCCCTGGGGAGTTCTAATCTCTTCATTATGGAGAGCTGCTCTGTCTAGTCTAGTTACAGGACAGGATCCCTGGGGCGTTCTAATCTCTTCATTATGGAGAGCTGCTCTGTCTAGTCTAGTTACAGGTCAGGATCCCTGGGGCGTTCTAATCTCTTCATTATGGAGAGCTGCTCTGTCTAGTCTAGTTACAGGACAGGATCCCTGGGGCGTTCTAATCTCTTCATTATGGAGAGCTGCTCTGTCTAGTCTAGTTACAGGACAGGATCCCTGGGGCGTTCTAATCTCTTCATTATGGAGAGCTGCTCTGTCTAGTCTAGTTACAGGTCAGGATCCCTGGGGCCTTCTCATCTCTTATTGTTTCGTGCCAGCCAGGCTATGGCTGCTCTGTCTAGTCAAGTTACAGGTAACATGCTGTTACTACAGATGCTTGGGTTTATGGGCATTGCCTCTGTTCTCCAGTCAAGGTTATGTAATTCTATTGGGCAAGTAATAGTATTAAACTATTTTCATATTTTGTTCATGGCCTGTAGTTCTATATTTAGTCAATACATCTCTGCATCCTATATTCTTTATCACTTCCTCATCTGTAAATCTAATTCAACAATCCTTTTGCACCTTGACCTCTGGCTCCGTGCCAATTAAATAGGAAGTAAACGCCAGAGCCGGATCCAGCTGCAGTGAGGTATAAACAGCAGCTCAGACAACTACATAGGCTGCCAGCCGGGTTGTCTAAATAGACTGCCAGCCGGGTTGTCTGAATAGACTGCCAGCCGGGTTGTCTAAATAGGCTGCCAGCCGGGTTGTCTAGATAGACTGCCAGCCAGGTTGTTTAAATAGGTTGCCAGCCGGGTTGTCTATCTTAACAACGAGCAGCTCTGCAAAGTGTGAATTACCCTCAACTGAATGCCACAGACAGATAAATACACGTGATTAAACCACTGACAGTACGCCTTCTGATCTCTCATAAACTCTCTCTCTCACTTTCTGTCTCTCTTAACGACTTCCTGACGGGCAGACCACAGGCTGTGAGGATTGGCAACAACACCTCCTCCACACTGACTCTTAACACAGGGGGCCCCCCAGGGGTGTGTCCTCGGCCCTCTGCTGTTCTCCCTCAGGCCCCACCCCAGGGGTGTGTCCTCGGCCCTCTGCTGTTCTCCCTCAGGCCCCACCCCAGGGGTGTGTCCTCGGCCCTCTGCTGTTCTCCCTCAGGCCCTTCCCCAGGGGTGTGTCCTCGGCCCTCTGCTGTTCTCCCTCAGGCCCCACCCCAGGGATGTGTCCTCGGCCCTCTGCTGTTCTCCCTGTTCACATACGACCGTGTGGTTCTGCACGACACCAACTCCATCATCAAGTTTGTTGACGACACCACGGTTGTAGTCAACAACGACGATTCAGCCTACATGGAGGAGGTAAGTGAGTTGGCATTGTGGTGCCATGACAACAACCTCTCCCTCAACGTCAAAGCAAAACAAAGGAGTTGATTGTTGACTTTAGGAAGCAGAGGGAACACGCCCCGATCCAAATCAACGGGACTGCAGTAGAGAGAGTCACGAGTTCTAAGTTCCTCTGCGTCCACATCACCGAGGACTTGTCATGGACCAACAACATCCCCCACCTCTCCCCTCCACACATACCTGGTTGCCCATCCTGGCCACCCTCTGTTGTTGCTGGGCGAGGAGAGGGAGTGGGGGCGAGGAGAGGGAGAGGTCGGTGGTTCCCGTGGAGACGGCGACGTCCCTAGCAATGAGCAGTTTGACCCTTGACCCTGCGTTGCGGAGAACGTGAGCCACTTCCTCGTTGCCCATGCCGGCCAGGTCTGTGTCCCCGATACGCAGGATGTGGTCCCCGCTGCGCAGACGCTTGTCCTGGGAGGGGAGGTATGTTACATAACTTTTTAATCACTTTTACAGATTTTTGTGTTCTACTTTGACATGGTGACCTCGCAAGTCACATATTTTTAAAGGCTAACTCAGTAATTTAAAGACAAATCACAAGTGGATGGTTGTCGTATACAGCGGGGTTGAAGATGACACTGGCAAAGTCAAAACCTGTTTGATGCTACGGTGTGTTTCATGTCAATATTATCCAGCAGTGTGACTTTGTCACATATCACCTAGGTGATCAAACGAAGTTGATATCGTATTGATTGATTGATTGACATACCAGTCCAGCAGGTCCACTTGGTAGGATGGTTTTGACCAGGACTCCAGAGGATCGACCCCCTACAATGCCGAAACCCAGCCCCTTCCCATCGTTCTCCAGCTCTATCAACTCTATGTGACGCTTCTGAGAGGTAGAGAGAGAGAGACAGACAGACAGACAGACATACATGGTCAACTACACACACACAGACAGGTTTCCTAATTTACTGTAAGACATGGGAACTCACCTCGTTGTAAAGTATGTAAAACACGGGAACTCACCTCGTTGTGAAGTATGTAAGACATGGGAACTCACCTTGTTGTAAAGTATGTAAGACACGGGAACTCACCTCGTTGTAAAGTATGTAAGACACGGGAACTCACCTCATTGTAAAGTATGTAAGACATGGGAACTCACCTCGTTGTAAAGTATGTAAGACACGGGAACTCACCTCGTTGTGAAGTATGTAAGACATGGGAACTCACCTCGTTGTAAAGTATTTAAGTCATGGGAACTCACCTCATTGTAAAGTATGTAAGACATGGGAACTCACCTTGTTGTAAAGTATGTAAGACGTGGAAACTCACCTCGTTGTAAAGTATGTAAGACACGGGAACTCACCTCGTTGTGAAGTATGTAAGACATGGGAACTCACCTCGTTGTGAAGTATGTAAGACACGGGAACTCACCTCGTTGTGAAGTATGTAAAACACGGGAACTCACCTCGTTGTGAAGTATGTAAGACGTGCAAACTCACCTCGTTGGCGATATACGACAGGTTTCTTCCCATCGATAAGGTCCGGGAGATTCGTGGAGGAGTACATAACTGGGAAAAGAAGGACACTAATGTCAGCTGATTAGACCTGCTGGGACAACAGGAGAGGAGAACAGTAATGTCAGCTGATTGGACCTGCTGGGACAACACAGTATTGAACAGTAATGTCAGCTGATTGGACCTGCTGGGACAACACAGTATTGAACAGTAATGTCAGCTGATCTCGGATCAATTGTCCCTTTTTAGATCCTGATGAATCAGACGACATGAACAGGGGGGGGAGCTGATCCTAGATCAGCACTCGTACTGAGACACTTCATGAGTACGCACCTGGTGTTATGGTGATGGGGTTGGACAAAAAAAAGTGAGGTGAAAAGGTACCCCTTTGCCCGTATCCACAAAGCATCTCAGAGTATCATCGCTTATCTACGATCTGTCCATAGAATCAAATCCAACTGTATTTGTCACATGTGTTGAATACAAGTGTAGACTTTACCGTGAAATGCTTACTTTACAAAGCCCTTAACCAACAGTGCAGTTCAAGAAGAGTTAAGAAAATAATTACCAAGTAGACTAAAATAAAAAAAAGTCAAATTAAGTAACACAATAAAAATAACAATAACGAGGCTATATACAGGGGGCACCAGTACAGAGTCAGTGTGGAGGCTATATACAGGGGGCACCAATACCGAGTCAGTGTGGAGGCTATATACAGGGGGTACCAGTACCGAGTCAATGTGGAGGCTATATACAGGGGGCACCAGTACCGAGTCAATGTGGAGGCTATATACAGGGGGCACCAGTACCGAGTCAGTGTGGAGGCTATATACAGGGGGTACCGGTACCGAGTCAGTGTGGAGGCTATATACAGGGGGTACCAGTACCGAGTCAGTGTGGAGGCTATATACAGGGGGCACCAGTACCGAGTCAGTGTGGAGGCTATATACAGGGGGTACCAGTACTGAGTCAGTGTGGAGGCTATATACAGGGGGTACCGGTACCGAGTCAGTGTGGAGGCTATATACAGGGGGTACCAGTACCGAGTCAGTGTGGAGGCTATATACAGGGGGTACCAGTACCGAGTCAGTGTGGAGGCTATATACAGGGGGCACCGGTACCGAGTCAGTGTGGAGGCTATATACAGGGGGTACCGGTACCGAGTCAGTGTGGAGGCTATATACAGGGGGCACCAGTACCGAGTCAGTGTGGAGGCTATATACAGGGGGTACCAGTACCGAGTCAGTGTGGAGGCTATATACAGGGGGCACCAGTATCGAGTCAGTGTGGAGGCTATATACAGGGGGCACCAGTACCGAGTCAATGTGGAGGCTATATACAGGGGGTACCGGTACCGAGTCAGTGTGGAGGCTATATACAGGGGGTACCAGTACCGAGTCAGTGTGGAGGCTATATACAGGGGGCACCAGTACCGAGTCAGTGTGGAGGCTATATACAGGGGGTACCAGTACCGAGTCAGTGTGGAGGCTATATAGAGGGGGCACCAGTACCGAGTCAGTGTGGAGGCTATATACAGGGGGCACCAGTACCGAGTCAGTGTGGAGGCTATATACAGGGGGTACCAGTACCGAGTCAGTGTGGAGGCTATATACAGGGGGTACCGGTACCGAGTCAGTGTGGAGGCTATATACAGGGGGTACCAGTACCGAGTCAGTGTGGAGGCTATATACAGGGGGTACCGGTACAGAGTCAATGTGGAGGCTATATACAGGGGGCACCAGTACCGAGTCAGTGTGGAGGCTATATACAGGGGGCACCAGTACCGAGTCAGTGTGGAGGCTATATACAGGGGGCACCAGTACCGAGTCAGTGTGGAGGCTATATACAGGGGGCACCAGTACCGAGTCAGTGTGGAGGCTATATACAGGGGGCACCAGTACCGAGTCAGTGTGGAGGCTATATACAGGGGGCACCGGTACCGAGTCAATGTGGAGGCTATATACAGGGGGTACCAGTACCGAGTCAATGTGGAGGCTATATACAGGGGGCACCGGTACCGAGTCAATGTGGAGGCTATATACAGGGGGCACCTGTACCGAGTCAGTGTGGAGGCTATATACAGGGGGTACTGGTACAGAGTCAGTGTGCGAGAGTACAGGTATCTTATTCATTATGAACTAAAAAGCTAAAAACTGATCCTAGACCAGAATAGGATACGATATAACCCACACCCTTACCTGAGTCATACACTGTATCTTATTGGTCACGGCGCTGTTCTCTGTGTTGAGAGCACTGAGACTGCCTCCGTAGTTCTGCCGAGGTAGGAACGGTTTAGCAGGGGGGCTACCTCCTCCTCCTCCTCCTCCTCCTCCTCCACTACTACTGCTGCTGTTGTTCTGGGCCCAGGTATAGGAGTCGCTATGGGAGATAGTCCTCAGGCCCAGAGACATGGCCGTGGAGAGACCCATGTTGAGGGAAACAGACTTAGGTACTGACTTCTTCTCCTGGGAGAGAGAGGAGAAGGAAGGAAGGGGGGGAAGTTAAACATCTCTGTTTTGCTGATCTTCTCCTGGGAGAGAGAGGAGAAGGAAGGAAGGGGGGGGAGTTAAACATCTCTGTTTTGCTGATCTTCTCCTGGGAGAGAGAGGAGAAGGAAGGAAGGGGGGGGAGTTAAACATCTCTGTTTTGTTGATCTTCTCCTGGGAGAGAGAGGAAAAGGAAGGAAGGGGGGGGAGTTAAACATCTCTGTTTTGCTGATCTTCTCCTGGGAGAGAGAGGAGAAGGAAGGGGGGGGGAGTTAAACATCTCTGTTTTGCTGATCTTCTCCTGGGAGAGAGAGGAGAAGGAAGGAAGGGGGGGAGGCAATTTAAATATCTCTGTGTTGCTGACAGGTATGTCAATGTCGACCACAGAATATCCATCCTTCCAACTGTGATCGTGACGTTGTGTAAATCGAAGTCCATTCCTCGTCTTTAGTCCATCCCATCTAAACAGCTAATCTAATCCAGTTCCGTGTTTTACAGAGACGAGAGCAGAGGGGTTATAGAGGGAGTCAGTCTGTCTAACAGGTAGGAGTTATAGAGGTACTGTAGTCAGTCTGTCTAACAGGTAGGAGGTATAGAGGGAGTCAGTCTGTCTAACAGGTAGGAGGTATAGAGGTACTGTAGTCAGTCTGTCTAACAGGTAGGAGGTATAGAGGTACTGTAGTCAGTCTGTCTAACAGGTAGGAGGTATAGAGGTACTGTAGTCAGTCTGTCTAACAGGTAGGAGGTATAGAGGTAGTGTAGTCAGTCTGTCTAACAGGTAGGAGGTATAGAGGTACTGTAGTCAGTCTGTCTAACAGGTAGGAGGTATAGAGGTACTGTAGTCAGTCTGTCTAACAGGTAGGAGGTATAGAGGTACTGTAGTCAGTCTGTCTAACAGGTAGGAGGTATAGAGGTACTGTAGTCAGTCTGTCTAACAGGTAGGAGGTATAGAGGTACTGTAGTCAGTCTGTCTAACAGGTAGGAGGTATAGAGGTACTGTAGTCAGTCTGTCTAACAGGTAGGAGGTATAGAGGTACTGTAGTCAGTCTGTCTAACAGGTAGGAGGTATAGAGGTACTGTAGTCAGTCTGTCTAACAGGTAGGAGGTATAGAGGTACTGTAGTCAGTCTGTCTAACAGGTAGGAGGTATAGAGGTACTGTAGTCAGTCTGTCTAACAGGTAGGAGGTATAGAGGTACTGTAGTCAGTCTGTCTAACAGGTAGGAGGTATAGAGGTACTGTAGTCAGTCTGTCTAACAGGTAGGAGGTATAGAGGTACTGTAGTCAGTCTGTCTAACAGGTAGGAGGTATAGAGGTACTGAAGTCAGTCTGTCTAACAGGTAGGAGGTATAGAGGGAGTGTAGTCAGTCTGTCTAACAGGTAGGAGGTATAGAGGGAGTGTAGTCAGTCTGTCTAACAGGTAGGAGGTATAGAGGTACTGTAGTCAGTCTGTCTAACAGGTAGGAGGTATAGAGGTACTGTAGTCAGTCTGTCTAACAGGTAGGAGGTATAGAGGTAGTGTAGTCAGTCTGTCTAACAGGTAGGAGGTATAGAGGTACTGTAGTCAGTCTGTCTAACAGGTAGGAGGTATAGAGGTAGTGTACTGTAGTCAGTCTGTCTAACAGGTAGGAGGTATAGAGGTAGTGTAGTCAGTCTGTCTAACAGGTAGGAGGTATAGAGGTACTGTAGTCAGTCTGTCTAACAGGTAGGAGGTATAGAGGTACTGTAGTCAGTCTGTCTAACAGGTAGGAGGTATAGAGGTACTGTAGTCAGTCTGTCTAACAGGTAGGAGGTATAGAGGTACTGTAGTCAGTCTGTCTAACAGGTAGGAGGTATAGAGGTACTGTAGTCAGTCTGTCTAACAGGTAGGAGGTATAGAGGGAGTGTAGTCAGTCTGTCTAACAGGTAGGAGGTATAGAGGTAGTGTACTGTAGTCAGTCTGTCTAACAGGTAGGAGGTATAGAGGTACTGTAGTCAGTCTGTCTAACAGGTAGGAGGTATAGAGGTAGTGTACTGTAGTCGGTCTGTCTAACAGGTAGGAGGATTAGAGGTACTGTAGTAAGTCTGTCTAACAGGTAGGAGGTATAGAGGTACTGTAGTCAGTCTGTCTAACAGGTAGGAGGTATAGAGGGAGTGTAGTCAGTCTGTCTAACAGGTAGGAGGTATAGAGGTAGTGTACTGTAGTCAGTCTGTCTAACAGGTAGGAGGTATAGAGGTACTGTAGTCAGTCTGTCTAACAGGTAGGAGGTATAGAGGTAGTGTACTGTAGTCGGTCTGTCTAACAGGTAGGAGGTATAGAGGTACTGTAGTCAGTCTGTCTAACAGGTAGGAGGTATAGAGGTACTGT
>NC_092091.1:87926556-87979056 GCF_045679555.1 Salvelinus alpinus | reverse complement strand
TTGAAGCCAGCGTGTATATAATATACCAATCTGGTAACTATTACCTTGAAGCCAGTGTGTATATAATATACCAATCTGGTAACTATTACCTTGAAGCCAGCGTGTATATAATATACCAATCTGGTAACTATTACCTTGAAGCCAGCGTGTATATAATATACCAATCTGGTAACTATTACCTTGAAGCCAGTGTGTATATAATATACCAATCTGGTAACTATTACCTTGAAGCCAGTGTGTATATAATATACCAATCTGGTAACTATTACCTTGAAGCCAGCGTGTATATAATATACCAATCTGGTAACTATTACCTTGAAGCCAGCGTGTATATAATATACCAATCTGGTAACTATTACCTTGAAGCCAGTGTGTATATAATATACCAATCTGGTAACTATTACCTTGAAGCCAGCGTGTATATAATATACCAATCTGGTAACTATTACCTTGAAGCCAGCGTGTATATAATATACCAATCTGGTAACTATTACCTTGAAGCCAGCGTGTATATAATATACCAATCTGGTAACTATTACCTTGAAGCCAGTGTGTATATAATATACCAATCTGGTAACTATTACCTTGAAGCCAGCGTGTACAATACAGCACTTATAAACATGTATGAGTTGTAGTACTTTAGCTCGTCGTTATTCCGTTCGAGACTTAACGTCGCCCGCGAATAACTCGCCGTTACTTTATAGTGTAGTCAAGGTGATTAGAATGGCTGAAGGACACTTACCCATGGCGTCCATCTTTGCTTGGATGTAGGTCTTCACTAGGTTGTTGAGAGTGTTCATGTGTGCCTGTCACCGGTCAACATCGGATACCTGCAACATGACTTACATACACAGTTATGCAAGTACTGAACGGTTATTGCCGTGGACTCACTAGTCACTGCTACGGTACCTGGGGCCTTATTTATCACTCTAATCTCCGCCCGGCACAGCCAGAAGAGGACTGGCCCACCCCTCAGAGCCTGGTTCCTCTCTAGGTTTCTTCCTAGGTTCCTAGGTTCTCTCTAGGTTTCTTCCTAGGTTCCTAGGTTCTCTCTAGGTTTCTTCCTATGTTCTCTCTAGGTTTCTTCCTAGGTTCTCTCTAGGTTTCTTCCTAGGTTCCTAGGTTCTCTCTAGGTTTCTTCCTAGGTTCCCTCTAGGTTTCTTCCTAGGTTCCTAGGTTCTCTCTAGGTTTCTTCCTAGGTTCCTAGGTTCTCTCTAGGTTTCTTCCTAGGTTCCTAGGTTCTCTCTAGGTTTCTTCCTAGGTTCCTAGGTTCTCTCTAGGTTTCTTCCTAGGTTCCTAGGTTCTTCCTAGGATTCTTCCTAGGTTCCTAGGATTCTTCCTAGGTTCCTAGGTTCTCTCTAGGTTTCTTCCTAGGTTCCTAGGTTCTCTCTAGGTTTCTTCCTAGGTTCCTAGGTTCTCTCTAGGTTTCTTCCTAGGATTCTTCCTAGGTTCCTAGGTTCTTCCTAGGATTCTTCCTAGGTTCCTAGGTTCTCTCTAGGTTTCTTCCTAGGTTCCTAGGTTCTCTCTAGATTTCTTCCTAGGTTCCTAGGTTCTCTCTAGGTTTCTTCCTAGGTTCTTCCTAGGTTTCTTCCTAGGTTCCAGGCCTTCCTAGGGAGTTTTTCCTAGCCACCGTGCTTGTACATCTGTATTGCTTGCTGTTTGGGGTTTTAGGCTGGGGGTTTCTGTATAGGTACTTTGTGACATCGGCTGATGTAAAAAAGGGTTTTATAAATACATTTGATTAATTGATCAAAGGAGCGTGCGCACCAAAAAAAATACTCTAATCCTGTGCACGTGACAGTTTTCCCACAAAAGTTGTTATCATTTTGAACGTGACGGGGAAGAGTGAGTATCTCCACACACAGGTCAGACCACGTAGACAACTTCTGCTGGTTGATCAATTGAATTGCCAGCAAATATTGTTATTTTGGGTGGAAATGGAAGTGTTTGATGCTACGGGAATTATAATAATGGTAGGAAAATACATTAATTGAAATGTTAGGCCTGATGATAAAACAGATGCATTTACCGTTGGTAACAAGATCACATAGCAGTGTACCGTTTAGCATGTTTCCTCTCCTTGTATTATATACTGTAGGTCTGAATCCTGTTCATATTGGAGGACATGTCTCTCCTTGTATTATAAACTGTAGGTCTGAATCCTGTTCATAGTGGAGGACATGTCTGTCATTGTATTATATACCGCAGTTCTGAATCCTGTTCATAGTGGAGGACATGTCTCTCCTTGTATTATATACTGTAGGTCTGAATCCTGTTCATATTGGAGGACATGTCTCTCCTTGTATTATATACTGTAGGTCTGAATCCTGTTCATATTGGAGGACATGTCTCTCCTTGTATTATATACTGTAGGTCTGAATCCTGATCATATTGGAGGACATGTCTCTCATTATTATAAACTGTAGGTCTGAATCCTGATCATATTGGAGGACATGTCTCTCATTATTATAAACTGTAGGTCTGAATCCTGATCATATTGGAGGACATGTCTCTCATTATTATAAACTGTAGGTCTGAATCCTGATCATATTGGAGGACATGTCTCTCCTTGTATTATATACTGTAGGTCTGAATCCTGTTCATATTGGAGGACATGTCTCTCCTTGTATTATATACTGTAGGTCTGAATCCTGTTCATATTGGAGGACATGTCTCTCCTTGTATTATATACTGTAGGTCTGAATCCTGTTCATATTGGAGGACATGTCTCTCCTTGTATTATATACTGTAGGTCTGAATCCTGTTCATATTGGAGGACATGTCTCTCCTTGTATTATATACTGTAGGTCTGAATCCTGTTCATATTGGAGGACATGTCTCTCCTTGTATTATATACTGTAGGTCTGAATCCTGTTCATATTGGAGGACATGTCTCTCCTTTTATTATATACTGTAGGTCTGAATCCTAATCAAATTGCAGGACATGACTGGTTTATCCCTGCTACACAACAAATATTAGCCTACCATTTATCAAATCACTCATTCAATAGCCAAGCACGCTCGAACGTAAATAGACCGGTTGCCTATTTAAAATATTTCACAGTATGAGTATGCCACAGTATTGCTGTGTGATAGGAGCACCACATCAGAGCCTAAACCAAGGCAGGAGATAGAAACACAATCATCTATTGATCGATGGGTTCTGACTTCTAAACTTGAAAATATGAAATATCCTCATTCATGTCACTGAGGGAGAGAGGGGAATGTAGAAACGTTTACATTCTGTCAGAATATGTCATTGTTAGACATCAGGGATCCTATGGGAAGGAGAAGGACCGCAGTCTGGTACAAGTCAACAGGACAGCCGTGAGTTGGGGATGAGTGAGGAATTGGGTTCCGAGGTCAGGTCAGTGAGGAAGAACAGATATCAGTAAAGTTCTGCCTAGCAACAGAGCTGTATTGGCTGTTCAGATGTGTAAGGAGGAGAATTCACCTAAATAGGGGTATATATTCTTGCGCTGGTGGGAACATGTCTTTGTCTGTTCAGTTGACTGACCCTTTAATAATCGTCCGTGAGTTTTTACTCTGTTAATTTAAAACCGAACATGATTAACAAAATACTGAACAACAATGTGTCTTCTGCTGTAGTATTGAGGATACTTTTCAATAGTTTGAAAGGACAATCTATCTCGCAGGAAGAACAATCTATCTCGCAGGAAGGTGTCACGATCGTGTGGAGGAGAGACGGACCAAAACGCAGCATGTGGAAAATAAGCCATCTTCTTTTATTTTACTACGAAGATGAACATGAAACGAAACACTATTACAAACTATACAAAAACAACAAACGACCGTGAAGCTATAAACGTAGTGCACACACACAGGCTACAAACATTCAACATAGACAATTCCCCACAAACAGCTAAAGCCTATGGTTGCCTTAAATATGGCTCCCAATCAGAGACAACAATAACCAGCTGTCTCTAATTGAGACCCAATTCAGGCAACCATAGACTTTCCTAGATACCTACACTCAACCATAGACACAGCTAGACTACTATACTAAACATAAACCCAACTACTCTAATAAACCCCCTAAACCTTACAACCACCCTAGACACTACAAAAAACACATACATTCCCCATGTCACACCCTGACCTAACCAAAATAATTAAGAAAACAAAGAATACTAAGGCCAGGGCGTGACAGAAGAACAATCTATCTCGCAGGAAGGACAATCAATCTCGCAGGAAGGACAATATATCTCGCAGGAAGGACAATATATCTCGCAGGAAGGACAATCAATCTCACAGGAAGGCCAATCAATCTCACAGGAAGAACAATCAATCTAGCAGGAAGGACAATCAATCTCACAGGAAGAACAATCAATCTCGCAGGAAGAACAATCAATCTCGCAGGAAGGACAATCAATCTCGCAGGAAGGACAATCTATCTCGCAGGAAGGACAATCTATCTCGCAGGAAGGACAATCAATCTCGCAGGAAGGACAATATATCTCGCAGGAAGGACAATCTATCTCGCAGGAAGGACAATAAATCTCGCAGGAAGGACAATCTATCTCGCAGGAAGGACAATCAATCTCGCAGGAAGGACAATATATCTCGCAGGAAGGACAATCTATCTCGCAGAAAGGACAATCAATCTCGCAGGAAGGACAATCTATCTCGCAGAAAGGACAATCTATCTTGCAGGAAGAACAATCAATCTCGCAGGAAGGACAATCTATCTCGCAGAAAGGACAATCTATCTCGCAGGAAGGACAATCAATCTCGCAGGAAGGACAATCAATCTCGCAGGAAGGACAATCTATCTCGCAGGAAGGACAATCAATCTTTCAGAATGCGCAGCTAGTGTTTGGCACTCGCTGTCTATTTTATTGTTTGAAAAACAATACTGCTAAAGATTTAAAACATTCTGCCCACATCTCTACAGAAATGTGATCAAACTTGCCATTGCGCTTTCTTGTAGAAACTATCATGGCCCAGTTCCAACATCTCCAAATCGCACAGCAAACGAGCGCAAAAATATATAGTACGGCTCTGATTTATCAAGGAGAACATACAGACCCTAGAATCTATGGCTGCGGTCCAAACACTTTAAAAGACACACCCTATCCCCTCAGCCCTCAAATTAAGTGGACACTTCTGATGACGTATCATGACGCCGGATGAGTTGACACTTGCAGGGCAAGGGGGCGAGGGAAGAATGAATACATTTTAAATGGATCGCTCTTGCCCGGAAAATGTGTCACTCGTTCATCCCACGGTTATGTTGTCAGTCATCAAAAAACGTTTGTGTGTGCTTTATACGCACTACAGTCAATTATGATTGTATTTCATATCTTGGCTAGAAGACAACGCCTCCGCAGACATCGAGTGTTAGCCATCCTACTACAGCAGGTAAATCGACAATTACAATGTACGAGTGTGATGTCAGGGAAAGTTATGTGAACAAGTTAACGTTTCCAAAAGCCAACCAAACAAAAACATATTTACTTTTATGATACGTGTTTGTGCCGTCACGTGCATTAGTAGCACAATTTGTAACTTATTTACATTCGTTTTTTTTTTTATTACACTTTTATGTTGACTTCTCCATATTAATGTTGGTTTTACTTGTCGTAGCGGATGTACAATCATCGCGAATTCGAACTATGGGTCGGTTCAGGCCCCCGGGGTGAACAGAATTGTACACTCGCAAACTCGATCAAAAAAGCGAGAGCTGAGAGGCTTACGTTGCCAACTTCTCTTGCTTGGCTAATCATTTGGACTAATGACAAAGATGGCCGCGGGGATTTCCCCCAAGGGCACAAGGCGAGGGTAAGTGGAGGAGGATGTGTCTTTGATGCGTTTGAAACACAGCCTGTGTGTGCGGTATAATTTTTCTAAGAAATGTATGCACAGATGATAAAATGAGGCCTCTCTGATCTGGCACTAGCTGCAATACAATCTCAACACACAATTTATGTCTCTCAACACATTCGCCTAACTTGTATTGCAGCCTGGTTGCCTTGATTTTTATAAGTTAACTCAACTTCAACAAACATAAATGTACAATGGGTGTGTGTATGTGCGTGTGTTTACTTTATATTTGTAAATGCAGTCATACATACTTATTCATTATCTAATCTGTATTGCATATTGTTCATTATCTATTCTGTATATCATATTGTTCATGATCTATGCTGTATATCATATTGTTTACATAATATCTCTTCTTTTACTTTATATTTTTTATTTGACTCTTTAGTAGTGTTATTGTTGTACTGCAATGTTGAGTGTTATTGTTATTCTGCAATGTTGAGTGTTATTGTTATTCTGCAATGTTGAGTGTTATTGTTATTCTGCAATGTTGAGTGTTATTGTTATTCTGCAATGTTGAGTGTTATTGTTATTCTGCAATGTTGAGTGGTATTGTTATTCTGCAATGTTGAGTGTTATTGTTATTCTGCAATGTTGAGTGGTATTGTTGTACTGCAATGTTGAGTGTTATTGTTATTCTGCAATGTTGAGTGTTATTGTTATTCTGCAATGTTGAGTGTTATTGTTATTCTGCAATTTTGAGTGTTATTGTTATTCTGCAATGTTGAGTGTTATTGTTATTCTGCAATGTTGAGTGTTATTGTTATTCTGCAATGTTGAGTGTTATTGTTATTCTGCAATGTTGAGTGTTATTGTTATTCTGCAATGTTGAGTGTTATTGTTGTACTGCAATGTTGAGTGTTATTACACAATGTTGAGTGTTATTACACAATGTTGAGTGTTATTCTGCAATGTTGAGTGTTATTGTTATTCTGCAATGTTGAGTGTTATTGTTGTACTGCAATGTTGAGTGTTATTACACAATGTTGAGTGTTATTGTTATTCTGCAATGTTGAGTGTTATTGTTATTCTGCAATGTTGAGTGTTATTGTTATTCTGCAATGTTGAGTGTTATTGTTATTCTGCAATGTTGAGTGTTATTGTTATTCTGCAATGTTGAGTGTTATTGTTATTCTGCAATGTTGAGTGTTATTGTTATTCTGCAATGTTGAGTGTTATTGTTATTCTGCAATGTTGAGTGTTATTGTTATTCTGCAATGTTGAGTGTTATTGTTATTCTGCAATGTTGAGTGTTATTGTTATTCTGCAATGTTGAGTGTTATTGTTGTACTGCAATGTTGAGTGTTATTACACAATGTTGAGTGTTATTACACAATGTTGAGTGTTAGTGTTGTACTGCAATGTTGAGTGTTATTACACAATGTTGAGTGTTATTCTGCAATGTTGAGTGTTATTGTTGTACTGCAATGTTGAGTGTTATTACACAATGTTGAGTGTTATTCTGCAATGTTGAGTGTTATTGTTGTACTGCAATGTTGAGTGTTATTGTTATTCTACAATGTTGAGTGTTATTGTTATTCTGCAATGTTGAGTGTTATTGTTATTCTACAATGTTGAGTGTTATTGTTATTCTGCAATGTTGAGTGTTATTGTTATTCTACAATGTTGAGTGTTATTGTTGTACTGCAATGTTGAGTGTTATTACACAACGTTGAGTGTTATTACACAACGTTGAGTGTTATTACACAATGTTGAATGTTATTAAGCAATGTGGAGTGTTATCATTGTACAGCAATGTCGAGTGAGCTAGCACACAAGCATTTCACTGCACATTTTATACCTGCTGTAAACTGTGGACGTGATGTATCATATACCTGCTGTAAACTATGGACGTGATGTTATCATATACCTGCTGTAAACTGTGGACGTGATGTATCATTTACCTGCTGTAAACTGTGGATGTGATGTATCATATACCTGCTGTAAACTGTGGATGCGATGTATCATATACCTGCTGTAAACTGTGGATGTGATGTATCATATACCTGCTGTAAACTGTGGACGTGATTTATCATATACCTGCTGTAAACTGTGGATGTGATGTATCATATACCTGCTGTAAACTGTGGACGTGATGTATCATATACCTGCTGTAAACTGTGGATGTGATGTATCATATACCTGCTGTAAACTGTGGACGTGATGTATCATATACCTGCTGTAAACTATGGACGTGATGTATCATATACCTGCTGTAAACTGTGGACGTGATGTATCATATACCTGCTGTAAACTGTGGACGTGATGTATCATATACCTGCTGTAAACTGTGGATGTGATGTATCATATACCTGCTGTAAACTGTGGATGTGATGTATCATATACCTGCTGTAAACGGGACAAATACAACTCAATTTGATTTGTGTGTTTAGTCATTCTCGTATTAAATCAGAAAGTCTTCATGTAGGCTATTTAATTTAACATTTTTTTTTTTAATAAAACAAATGTTGTTAAATAAAACACCTCAATGTTACTTTTATACTTGTTTCTAAGCTGATTAGTTTGCAGCTCAGCTTCTGCCTCCTCACTCCCACTTTAAGACCCCCCATATGGGTATACCCAGCTAGCACATAACGTTCTGAGAACCATATGTTTCTTAGAGCTTGTGAGAGCATGGTTGTCCTATGGTTATTTTGCATAGAACCTATTCACAACATTCTGGGAATGGTGCAAGCTACCCAGCTAGAAAATAACGTTCTGAGAACCATTTGTTTCTTAGGTGGGAATTTCAGTACATCAGCATAACGTTTTATACAGGTTTCCTCGTGATTCTATGTAAATTCATGTTCTCAGAACAATTAACAAAACACAAAACGTTCCATGGAAACCACAAGAATGTTCTTAGAATGTTATTTAAAAAATATAAACATTCCGTTCTCTGCCGTCAAACAAAACTCTCTCTATCCCCCATCTTGCTAAGTGTGTTCAGGTGTGTTGGCCACACCTGATCTTCATGTGTAATTGTTGCCTTTCAAACGAGGTCTGTTTGAATAGACTAAAATGCACGGGCTTCTTTGCTAGCTCCATCTTGGTGGCGCAGTGGGCTAATTCCATGGATAGAGAACTGAAGCTCATACAGTAGGTCCATATCTCACTGATGCAGTGCCACAATAAAAAAAAAGACATGTATTTGCATGGTTAATGCAGAAGCAAAATTTGATCGGGTGTCATTTGGAACGTAACCGGGTGTATGCTCAAACAAGCTGGTTAGCAAACGCCTTCCCGAAGTAAACCTAATGCTCTTAAATGAGATTACCATCGGCAAATAGCCTTATCCAAGACTCACGGTAATTAAAGTTGACATGCAGCCTCACGATCATTTTGTGCCAGGTGCATGGGACAGGACAGGGATCGAGCTTATTCACTAGGAAGCAGGCGGTCGAAATGGGAAGGGACTAACCTCAACGTGTCCAATGAGAAATGATCGGGAGACATGTTGCAAAAAGGTTTTGCTACGGTTTGCAACTGTGTGCAGTAATGAATACACCCCCAGGCCACTCAAGCAAGAGAGAGAGAGACAAGCGGTGCGTTTGATAAGGAGATTGATTTAGTGGGCTCGGGTAAGAATGGTTTAACAGGCAGCTGTGGTGAATATCAAAATCACGAAGCCAAAATAATGTGTATTATGTGACAAGAGAATGCAAAAATTAAAATAATACGTCGTGGTTTTGAATACGCTGTTCCTAATTTAGAAATCAGTTTCCCTGAGTTTTGGTAGCCTATAGGCTATTTTAGGCTACGTAGTTCATGAATTATAAACAGATTTTATTGTCAAAATAATAGTAGCCTACAGATAAGATTCGAGTGCCCTGAGTGCAGTAACAGGAGCCCACAAGTGACAATAGTCACCGCATAAAGCCCAGCGCACTTATTTCCCAATGTGGATGCCAAATAAATCTCTGCACTTCAGTAAATAGGTCGTCTCAGGTCTAATGGGGGAAAAAATGCTGGGGTAAATGTTAAAAGTAGCCTATAATGGCATAGGCTAGATATCCCAAGACTCACAATCCCGTTACCGTTAGCTCACCTCCATTGCTGCTTCGGTGGGCTACACCGTAGAATCAACAGGTCCCCCTAAGAAGTCCGCGGTCGCCAGGGGGAAAAAAATCTACATTTTGTCCGTTTTAGAACTACATGTATCAATATAACATTAACAGCATAGGCCTACATGAATTGTATGTTTTAACCCTACGTAAAATACCACACAATCTATCAAAACAGACGGAGATCAACTGTTTTATCAAGCGTGTTCCGATCCGTTTCACACTGCGAATGACGCATGCGCAGGTCACCTGTGATCTTCTGACGTCCTGAAGCGGGAAGCGCGGGCGGCCAGACGCGCACCTGCGACCTTCTCGTCCATTCTCATAGACTCAATTAAAATACACACTAGTTTTCTTCAGGTAATTAATTCAGTTTCATTTCATTTCAAATTCACTCCAGTAGTTATTTCATGTTGATTGTGATTCCATATTCATTTTGAAGGTTTTAAACTATAGGACCTATCTTTGGACAAGAGAATGCCATTTTCTGACTAAACTCTGACTAAATAAATTAGTCAACAATGCAGGCTGGTCCTACACAATGTTAATGTAATTGTATGATACCCTCAACAAAATAACGTGGCATAGCATAGGCTCAACAAAAAAATATAAACGCAACATGCAACAATTTCTAAGATTTTACAGACGTACAGTTCATTAAAGGAAATCAGTCAATTGAAATAAATACACTAGGCCCAAATCTATGTATTAGGAAGGAATACAGGGAATATAGATGAATTTATTGGTTACATATACTGTACATTTAAAAACAAAAGGTACGGCCGTGGATCAGAAAACCAGTCAGTAGGCTATCTGGTGTGACCACCTTTTGCCTCGTGCAGTCTGTCGCACAGAGCAGTTGATCAGACGTCTGATTGTGGCCCGTGGAATGTTGTTCCACTCCTCTTCAATAGGCTGTGCAAAGTGGCTGGATATTTTGGCGGAAACGGGAACATGGTGGACATGTCTGGTGAGTATGCAGGGCCATGGAAGAACTGGGCACATTTTCAGCTTCCAGGAATTGTGTACAGATCCTTACGATATGAAGCCGTGAATTATCATGCTGAAAACATGTGGTGATGGCGGCGGATGAATGGCACGACAATGGGACTCAGGATCTCGTCACGGTATCTCTGTGCATTCAAATTGCCATAGATAAAATGCAATTGTGTTCGTTTTCTGTAATTTATGCCTGCCCATACCATAACCACACCGCCACCATGGGGCACTCTGTTCACAACATTGACATCAGCAAACCACTCGCACACAAAACACCATACTCATGTGGTCTGCGGTTGTGAGGCTGGTTGGACATACTGCCAAATTATCTAAAATTACATTAGAGGCGGTTTATGGTAGCGAAATGAACATTAAATTATCTGGCAACAACTCTGGTGGACATTCCTCCAGTCAGCTAGCCAATTGCATGCTCCATTAAAACTTGAGACATCTGTAGCATTGCGTTGTGACAAAACTGCACATTCTAGAGTGGCCTTTTATTGTCCCCAGCACAAGGTGCACCTGTGTAAGAATGATGCTGTTCAATCAGCTTCTTGATATGCCACACCTGTCAAGTGCATGGATTATCTTGGGGCAAAGGAATAAATGCTTACCAACAGGGATGTAAACACATTTGTGCACAACATTTGAGAGAAATACGCTTTTTTTTGTGCGAATGGAACATTTGTGGGATCTTGTATTTCAGCTCATGAAACGTGGGACCGACACTTTACATGTCGCGTTTATATTTTTGTTCAGTGTATGTGGATTACGAGTTTCAGCAT
Source organism: Salvelinus alpinus (assembly GCF_045679555.1). Lineage (NCBI taxonomy): Eukaryota > Metazoa > Chordata > Actinopteri > Salmoniformes > Salmonidae > Salvelinus > Salvelinus alpinus. The sequence continues at coordinate 87,967,364 of NC_092091.1, read as the reverse complement.
TAATTTATTCTATTCATACAGCAGATGGAACCCTATCACACACATTGAGCCAGGGTCCAGTTCCGTGTTTTCTTCCCGACCAGGTCCCCTCTTCCTGCCGGAGTAGGCATCACCACAGCCCGCCTGCATCGCTCTGCGCTCCGCTCCGCTCCACTTATCTGAACCTGATCTCGTCTGATCATCCACTTCCAAATTGGGTTGTCATTTTTTTGACCCCTTTGCTCTTCCCGCGAACAGGTCAACGTGCTCTGTACGTGGACGTTTTTGAAGACCGCTAAGAGAGAGAGAGAGAGAGAGAGAGAGAGAGAGCTGAGAGAAATACAGAAAGAGACATAACTGAGAGAGAGAGAGAGAGAGAGAGAGAGAGAGAGCCAGAGAGAGAGAGACAGAGAGAGAGAGACAGAGAGAGAGAGAGCGAGCTGGCTTCGTGGATTTTCAGCTATAGTGTTCCCGTCCTCTCTCTCTTCCAATACTGGACTCGTTGCGTTGGAGTCTGTAGGCTATTACCTCCCTTCACCGGTGGCGTTCTGTGAACAGTGATCTGGATACTAAACACAGAGCCTTCGAAACGTTGTCCGTTAGCCCATGTTCCAGTCTAGAACTGCGAAGACTATATATCGTTTAAGCATTATTTTTTTTTGTTATAAGAGGAATCAGAATTTACCTTGACGATATAAACGCATCGCTGACTTGGAATCAAATTGCTTAATTTTTCATTCATTTGAGGGGATTGTTTTCTTCTTCCAAGCAAGAAGTCTGGACTGTTACAAGGGAGACGACGGTTCTTGTAAAGACACTGCGCTTTCAATGCCTAGATCTGTGCGCGACCATTTCTGCAGCTTCGTGTGAGATGTGGTAAGTCAATGCATCGTTTTTCTACGGTTATGAATGACCTATTTGATTTTAGAATAGATGTGGCCTGCACTGTGTAGTGAGGTGATATACGGTAGGCTCGAGCTTCTCCCGTTAGCAGCGTTGGAAGACTGATGATGCTCGGTAGCGGTGACGGGATGGAATGGGCGTCGCTCCCAGTCCCCGCGCGAGGTGCTGGTTAGATACGCTCACATTCCTAACGCCTTCTCGCTCCTCCAAATAATCCATAGAAACACATTTTCCTTATTTACCTTTCCTCAGCTAACGTTTTTTTTTTAACATGTCCGCCGCTCTGCAGGCATAACAAACACAGTCATCTAGTTGTTTATGGTGTTTGAAAATAGCTGCTCCTTTTCGTGTCTCCCGTGTGGGTGTCATGAGATTCTATTCTCACCGCTCCATCCCGGTTCAAAACAATCCCGAGACGGGATGCGGTGCGGGGAGAGAGAGAGACTCGGGGGGGAAATGGAAACATGTTGTTATGGCAGCCGTATCCAGACACTTGTGTGTTGTTCAAGAAACCTGAACGCTCCATTTCATCCAATAACACCAGATGGATTCAGTAGGTTTCTGAACAATCAACAAAGGCCAATGTTTCAGGACGTGCCAGTGTGACTTGAATGAATTAAACCTCTTATTTATATCAAGGCACAAATGACCTTGATCTTATGAACAGCAAAAAAAATGCAGTGTCTGATATCGATCAATAATGAAATCAATAACATGATCGACTGATCGGAGATAATGACATGTCGTTATTTATCATCAACTGACATTGATTGCCACTGGATATGATTCCCAGACTGTATGTTCTTAGGCTGACGTTCCAGATGGCACCCTATTCCCTACATAGTGCACTACTTTTGACCAGAGCCTTATGGGCCCTGCTAAAAAAGTAGTGCACTAAATCGACTTCCGTTAGGGCATACATTTCAGAGGGCCTTAGTAATGTTATAATGGCTGATAACTTTGTCTCACTGTAGATGATTCATGGACAGTGGTTGTCTGTTCTGAAGAGAGAGGATTGCAGATATATCTCACTGATGCTCAGAGAGGCTTTGGGCAAGACACACATACACACACACGCACACACACACACATGCACACACAATATACAGACATAACACACACACAATATACACACAATGCACGCATGCAAGCCCACACACAGCATCTCTGAATAGGCAATTGTTCTTTTTGAGATAGCTAGCTTGCTGTACCTTCGATTTAGAGATCCTAAGAGATCAAATGTCTTTCAAATATAGTTCATTCAGACTGCCTGGGATTGTGAGTATTCTGATTGTGGGTAGGGAGTTTTCCTGATCATGTGACCTAACCAGGAAATCCCCAGACCCCAGTTATGGCCTTGTAACGAGGGCCCAGAGATCTTCCTGGTCGGGTCAGCTGGTCAGAGCTGCCAGATGGGTCAAATGTTGAACCCTGTCACCTTTTGTAACTGTAAACATCACAAAGGCCCTGGTTCCCTGTCCTTTACATTTCCCATAGGTACTGAGTCAGGAGTTTCTCTACCCTAACCTATACCATTAAAGGGGAAGGGCATAAAACTGTTCCTAGGTCAGTGTCTGGGAACAGTTTAACCCATATATTCTCAGACAGTAGGAGTTGTTCAACCCTAACCTATACCATTAAAGGGGAAGGGCATACAACTGTTCCTAGGTCAGTGTCTAGGAACAGTTTACCCCATATATTCTGAGACAGTAGGAGTTATTCAACCCTAACCTCTACCATTAAAGGGGAAGGGCATAAAACTGTTCCTAGGTCAGTGTCTAGGAACAATCTAACCCATATATGCTCAGACAGTCAGGAGTTATTCAACCCTAACCTCTACCATTAAAGGGGAAGGGCATAAAACTGTTCCTAGGTCAGTGTCTAGGAACAATCTAACCCATATATGCTCAGACAGTCAGGAGTTATTCAACCCTAACCTCTACCATTAAATGGGAAAAACATAAGTGTTACTACACTCTACAGAATGCTGGGTTAAAAACAAACCAATCTGGGGTTTTTGGTAACCCAGCGATGGGTTAATTTTCGACAGAACACACGTTGAGTTGTGTGACTATCCCAGCAAGTTGGGTTGTTGGGATTACCCAAACATGGGTTAATTTAACCATCGGTTGCGTATCTTTTACTCTCATGCTGGGTTGACCCAGTAACTGGGTAATTTTGAATGTAATCTTTAGGTTATTTTCAGGATACGTGGCTTATTAGAGACGTGGCGTTCAGCTAGATCTTATTGGCCACCCGTGAGAGTAGATGTCATTCCTGTTCATCATGTTAAGTTTACATACTGTAAATCCAAATGTTCCTTTTTTACCTTTTTTTGTTGTTGCATTTGACACTTCTATAATATTAAGATTATTTATTACATATTACATTATAAAGGTATTCCACCTTATTGCATAATAAAGGTATCCCAACTTATTGCATAATAAAGGTATCCCACCTTATTGCATAATAAAGGTATCCCACCTTATTGCATAATAAAGGTATCCCACCTTATTGCATAATAAAGGTTTCCCACCTTATTGCATAATAAAGGTATCTCACCTTATTGCATTATAAAGGTATCCCACCTTATTACATAATAAAGGTATTCCACTTCATTGCATTATAAAGGTTTCCCACCTTATTGCATAATAAAGGTATCTCACCTTATTGCATAATAAAGGTATCTCACCTTATTGCATAATAAAGGTATCCCACCTTATTGCATAATAAAGGTATCCCACCTTATTGCATAATAAAGGTTTCCCACCTTATTGCATAATAAAGGTATACCACCTTATTGCATTATAAAGGTATCCCACCTTATTGCATAATAAAAGTATCCCACCTTATTGCATAATAAAGGTATTCCACCTTATTACATAATAAAGGTATCTCACCTTATTGCATAATAAAGGTATCTCACCTTATTGCATTATAAAGGTATCCCACCTTATTGCATAATAAAAGTATCCCACCTTATTGCATAATAAAGGTATTCCACCTTATTACATAATAAAGGTATCTCACCTTATTGCATAATAAAGGTATCCCACCTTATTGCATAATAAAGGTATTCCACCTTATTGCATAATAAAGGTTTCCCACCTTATTGCATAATAAAGGTATACCACCTTATTGCATTATAAAGGTATCCCACCTTATTGCATAATAAAAGTATCCCACCTTATTGCATAATAAAGGTATTCCACCTTATTACATAATAAAGGTATCTCACCTTATTGCATAATAAAGGTATCTCACCTTATTGCATTATAAAGGTATCCCACCTTATTGCATAATAAAAGTATCCCACCTTATTGCATAATAAAGGTATTCCACCTTATTACATAATAAAGGTATCTCACCTTATTGCATAATAAAGGTATCCCACCTTATTGCATAATAAAGGTATCCCACCTTATTGCATAATAAAGGTATCTCACCTTATTGCATAATAAAGGTATCTCACCTTATTGCATAATAAAGGTATCCCACCTTATTGCATAATAAAGGTATCTCACCTTATTGCATAATACAAGTATCCCACCTTATTGCATAATAAAGGTATCTCACCTTATTGCATAATAAAAGTATCCCACCTTATTGCATAATAAAGGTATCTCACCTTATTGCATAATAAAGGTATCTCACCTTATTGCATAATAAAGGTATCTCACCTTATTGCATAATAAAATTATCTCACCTTATTGCATAATAAAGGTATCCCACCTTATTGCATAATAAAAGTATCTCACCTTATTGCATAATAAAGGTATCTCACCTTATTGCATAATAAAAGTATCTCACCTTATTGCATAATAAAGGTATCCCACCTTATTGCATAATAAAGGTATTCCACTTTATTGCATCACAACAATGGAATTTACATAGGCTTTCAGTGAACTCATACACTTCTGTAAGCCTCATTGAAGCTACAAAAATTTCAATGTTCGACCTTAACGCGATAACTATTAGGGTTGGGCTGTATGCCGATGTTCATACCGTCCTACCGTTTCTGTACCATACCAGGGGGTATACGGTATTACCACAAGTGCACAAAAAGGCCGCTATTTCTAAAAACAATTTAGGCAAACAGGGATCTTGATCCAGGAGGGGGGGTTGAATATCTCTGCTGTAACCAAGAAGCTTGATCTTGACATCTAGTCACTTAGCTAGCAAGTTAATTAACAAACCAAGTGCATAGCTGGAGCCCTGTGCTGGATATCATTTATAGATTTCTTATAGTAATATTTAACTTATAGTTAGTTATAAGTAGTGGCGTAGCACCTACCCCGGCAGCTCCCGCGAGGTATAAGCAGTATATTGCCCAAGCCTAATAACTATACAACAGAACAGAATTTTACTCTCACGGGTTGCTTTAAAGAACTATCTGAAAGCCACGCCGCTACTAAACTACACCTCCAGCCTTCTGAGCTGACCCGCTCATATCTCAATAACTCAGCACCAATAACCCAGCACCAATAACCCAGCATCAATAACCCAGCACCAATAACCCAGCACCAATAACCCAGCACCAATAACCCAGCACCAATAACCCAGCACCAATAACCCAGTACCAATAACCCAGCACCCAGCACCAATAACCCAGCACCAATAACCCAGCACCAATAACCCAGCACCAATAACCCAGCACCAATAACCCAGCACCCAGCACCAATAACCCAGCACCAATAACCCAGTACCAATAACCCAGCACCCAGCACCAATAGCCCAGCACCAATAACCCAGCACCAATAGCCCAGCACCAATAACCCAGCACCAATAACCCAGCACCAATAACCCAGCACCAATAACCCAGCACCAATAACCCAGCACCAATAACCCAGCACCAATAACCCAGCACCAATAACCCAGCACCAATAACCCAGCACCAATAACTCCACACCAATAACCCAGCACCAATAACTCAGCACCAATAACCCAGCACCAATAACCCAGTACCAATAACCCAGTACCAATAACCCAGCACCAATAACCCAGCACCAATAACCCAGCACCAATAACCCAGTACCAATAACCCAGCACCAATAACCCAGCACCAATAACCCAGCACCAATAACCCAGTACCAATAACCCAGCACCAATAACCCAGTACCAATAACCCAGTACCAATAACCCAGCACCAATAACCCATCACCAATAACCCAGCACCAATAACCCAGCACCAATAACCCAGTACCAATAACCCAGCACCAATAACCCAGCACCAATAACCCAGCACCAATAACCCAGTACCAATAAACCAGCACCAATAACCCAGTACCAATAAACCAGCACCAATAACCCAGCACCAATAACCCAGCACCAATAACCCAGCACCAATAACACAGCACCAATAACCCAGCACCAATAACCCAGCACCAATAACCCAGCACCCAGCACCAATAACCCAGCACCAATAACCCAGCACCAATAACTCAGCACCAATAACTCAGCACCAATAACCCAGCACCAATAACCCAGCACCAATAACCCAGCACCAATAACCCAGCACCAATAACCCAGCACCAATAACCCAGCACCAATAACCCAGCACCAATAACCCAGCACCAATAACTCAGCACCAATAACCCAGTACCAATAACCAATAACCCAGCACCAATAACCCAGCACCAATAACCCAGCACCCAGCACCAATAACCCAGCACCAATAACCCAGTACCAATAACCCAGCACCAATAACCCAGCACCAATAACCCAGTACCAATAACTCAGCACCAATAACCCAGCACCAATAACTCAGCACCAATAACCCAGCACCAATAACCCAGCACCAATAACCCAGCACCCAGCACCAATAACCCAGCACCAATAACCCAGTACCAATAACCCAGCACCAATAACCCAGCACCAATAACTCAGCACCAATAACCCAGCACCAATAACCCAGCACCAATAACCCAGTACCAATAACCCAGCACCAATAACCCAGCACCAATAACCCAGCACCAATAACCCAGCACCAATAACCCAGCACCAATAACCCAGCACCAATAACCCAGCACCAATAACCCAGCACCAATAACTCAGCACCAATAACCCAGCACCAATAACCCAGCACCAATAACTCAGCACCAATAACTCAGCACCAATAACTCAGCACCAATAACCCAGCACCAATAACCCAGCACCAATAACTCAGCACCAATAACCCAGCACCAATAACCCAGCACCAATAACCCAGTACCAATAACCCAGTACCAATAACCCAGCACCAATAACTCAGCACCAATAACCCAGCACCAATAACCCAGCACCAATAACTCAGCACCAATAACCCAGCACCAATAACCCAGCAGTCTTTAAAGAAAACAACCCAACTAAGTGACCCATCGCCTGCAACTCAGCAGTTGGGTCAACCAATCAACCCAGCAGCTGGGTCAACCAATCAACCCAGCAGTTGGGTCAACCAATCAACCCAGCAGTTGGGTCAACCAATCAACCCAGCAGTTGGGTCAACCAATCAACCCAGCAGTTGGGTCAACCAATCAACCCAGCAGTTGGGTCAACCAATCAACCCAGCAGTTGGGTCAACCAATCAACCCAGCAGTTGGGTGCACAATCAACCCTCAGATGCACTATGACACCACTCGGACTGGCTGGGGGGGTCAAACAGTGTCCTGGCCTCAGATGCACTATGACACCACTCAGACTGGCTGGGGGGGGGGGGGGGGGTCAAACAGGGTCCTGGCCTCAGATGCACTATGACACCACTCAACCAATCAACTGCTGGGTTGATTGGTTGACCCAACTGCTGGGTTGATTGGTTGACCCAACTGCTGGGTTGATTGGTTGACCCAACTGCTGGGTTGATTGGTTGACCCAACTGCTGGGTTGATTGGTTGACCCAACTGCTGGGTTGATTGGTTGACCCAACTGCTGGGTTGATTGGTTGACCCAACTGCTGGGTTGATTGGTTGACCCAACTGCTGGGTCTTCTCAACCCTAAGCTATAACATTAAATGGTAAAAACATCCAACTGTTCCCAGGTCAGTGTCTAGGGACAACTTAACCCATATATTCTCTGACAGGAGTTTCTCAACCCTAAGTTATAACATTATATGGTAAAAACATCAACATTGTTCCCAGGTCAGTGTCTAGGGACAACTTAACCCATATATTCTCTGACAGGAGTTTCTCAACCCTAACCTATAACATTATATGGTAAAAACATAGGTCAGTGTCTAGGAACAACGTAACTCATTAAACATCAAACTGTTCCTAGGTCAGTGTCTAGGAACAACGTAACTCATTAAACATCAAACTGTTCCTAGGTCAGTGTCTAGGAACAACGTAACTCATTAAACATCAAACTGTTCCTAGGTCAGTGTCTAGGAACAACTTAACTCATTCTCTACTCCAGACTAATTCAAAGACATGTCATGTCACAATGCATCTGAGGCCAGGGCTCTAATTACACTGTTTGACCCCTCCCCCCCCAGCCAGTCTGAGTGGTGTCATAGTGCATCTGAGGCCAGGACCCTAATGGCACTGTTTGACCCCCCCCCCCCCCCCCCCCAGCCAGTCTGAGTGGTGTCATAGTGCATCTGAGGCCAGGACCCTAATGGCACTGTTTGACCCCCCCCCCCCCCAGCCAGTCTGAGTGGTGTCATAGTGCATCTGAGGCCAGGACCAGACCCTAATTACACTGTCTCGATGTTGATGTTGAGGACACCTCAGGCTGTACAGTGTGTTAACAACAGTAACCCGTCACACTCTGTCTCCATTCTTCATTCTGCTGACTATAGCGATAGCTAATTAGGTCATTGTATCATCCAAGTGCATATCCAAGTATTATTCAAGTTGTTATGATGCAACTCATAGCAACAACATATATTTCTCTAATGCATTGTGGGATGTGGTTTTAAACCATGTCTAAGAACTGAAGAACTTGGCATTAGTTCCCTAAACTATTACAGAGACTTTAACTCAACAGGCGTAAAAACCCAGGCAGTCCCATAAATACATTGAGTCAGGCCCAATTATAAAGTGGACAACTAACCTAACTGTTAAACCAGACATCTAAATATAAATCTGTATCCCAGAATGGAGGTAATGAGGTCGGATATACCCAGCCATCCCTATGAGAGATCTAAAATACTCTGTCAAGTGTGAAGACACATTTCCTATAAAACTAGGCCCTATATCTCACTCTCCGCCTCCCAAATAGCACCCTATTCCCTATATAGTGCACAGGAAATAGTGCATTACACTCTTAGAAAAAAAAAGTACTAAGTAGAAGCGTATTTGGTGCTGGGTAGGGTTCTTCATAGAACCCCCTGTATATGGTTATACTCAGAATCCTCTTTGAAGGGTTCTACTGAGAACCATTTTATCTTTGAAGGATTCTACTGAGAACCCTTTTATCTTTGAAGGGTTCTACAGATAACCGTTTTATCTTTGAAGGGTTCTACTGAGAACCGGTTTATCTTTGAAGGGTTCTACAGAGAACCGTTTTATCTTTGAAGGGTTCTACTGAGAACCGTTTTATCTTTGAAGGGTTCTACTGAGAACCGTTTTATCTTTGAAGGGTTCTACTGAGAACCATTTTATCTTTGAAGGGTTCTACTGAGAACCGTTTTATCTTTGAAGGGTTCTACTGAGAACCGTTTTATCTTTGAAGGGTTCTACTGAGAACCGTTTTATCTTTGAAGGGTTCTACTGAGAACCGGTTTATCTTTGAAGGGTTCTACAGAGAACCGTTTTATCTTTGAAGGGTTCTACAGAGCACCGGTTTATCTTTGAAGGGTTCTACAGAGAACCATTTTATCTTTGAAGGGTTCTACTGAGAACCGGTTTATCTTTGACGGGTTCTACAGATAACCGTTTTATCTTTGAAGGGTTCTACTGAGAACCGTTTTATCTTTGAAGGGTTCTACAGATGACCATTTCATCTTTGAAGGGTTCTACTGAGAACCGTTTTATCTTTGAAGGGTTCTACTGAGAACCGTTTTATCTTTGAAGGGTTCTACTGAGAACCGTTTTATCTTTGAAGGGTTCTACTGAGAACCCTTTTATCTTTGAAGGGTTCAACCGAGAACCATTTGAACATTTCCAGCCTTATTAGCCTTTAAAATGTCATTATTTATGACAATACATTGCGTAATATATCATAAGGCCTTTATTTGAGGGCCTAGTTATACCTTAACACAGTGGTGTTTGGAAACTCGTCATTTACAGGCCACATCAGACCTGCAGTCAATTTGTGGTGGTTTGCAAAGTGATGTTTAATTCCTATTGGAATCCAGCCAGAGTTAGGACATTTAACAAGTGGAATTTCTTTTAATCACCCGCAACCTCCGTTCAGAATGACTGCCAGGGTTAGGAAGAGATAGTGAGACTACCGCAATCATCTAACCTGGAATAACCATCCAATAAGTGCAATAAGTCCAACTACTAACAGATTAGTTTAGAAAAAGACGTATGCTATTTATCTTTGTGTAGCACGTGTATTATAAATCAGCCAATCAATGTACCTTCAGAGAGTATTCACACACCTTGACTTATTCCACATTTTGTTGTGTTACAGCATGAATTAAAAAATGTATTAAATATATATTTTTTCTTACCCATCTACACATAATACCCCATAACGACAAAGTGAAAATATTTTTTTTGAAATTTTTAGAAATGTACTGACATTTAAATACAGATATCACATTTACATAAGTATTCACACCCCTGAGAAAGTACTTTTTAGAAGCACCTTTGGTGGTGATTACAGCTTTGAGTCATCTTGGGTATGTCTGTATCAGCTTTGAGTCGTCTTGGGTATGTCTGTATCAGCTTTGTACATCTGGATTTGTGGAGTTTCCCCTCTTCATCCTTGCAGATTTTCTCAAGCTCTGTTGTTAGATGGGGAGCGGCGGTGAACAGCAATCTTCAAGTCTTTCCGCATATTTTCAATGGGATTCAAGTCTGGGCTTTGGCTGAGCCACTCAAGGAGTTTTACATTATTGTTTTGCTCCAGTGATGCTGTGGCTGTATGCCTGGGGTCATTGTCCTGTTGGAATGTACATCTTCACCCCCAGCCTGTCGTTTGCCCTTAGAAAACCAGGCACAGGTCACATCACCCTTATAACACCATCCCTACCGTTGAAGCCTGTGCCGCTGAAAAGCATCCCCATAGCATGATGCTGCCACCACCGTGCTTCACGGTAGAGATGGTGTTAGAAGGATGATGACCTGTGCCTGGTTTCCTGCGGACATAGCGGTTTGCATTCGGGCCAAAGATAGTTTATTTCTAAATCATGTCCAAAACAATCAAATTGTAGTGGATGATCAACGGATTTTAGATGCACCTGAGCCCATAACAAAGTGGTGTGAATACTTATGTAAATTACATATTTCTGAATTAAATTTTCATAAAATTTGCACAAAATAAAATAAAAAAAACATGTTTTCGCTTTGTTATTATGCGGTATTGTGTGTAGATGCGTGAGAGAAAAAAACATCTATTTAATACATTTTGAATTCAGGCTGTAACACAACAAAATGGGGAATAAATCAAGGGGTGTGAATACTCTCTGAAGGCCCTGTATCTCACAGAAGACTGGAGCTATCAGCTCACTGCACAGCCCATAATGTGTGAATGAATGGGACGGCCTCCTCAACCCAGATTGGAGTTGAGGTCACAGTGGTGGGGGAAGTGTTTGCTCTGGTAAAACCTCAATAGGATCTAGCCTTATTACTAGGTCTGGTCATGTGATGCGGGTCTTCAGTTCAGTTAGTTAGTCCATTAGATAGAGGTAGATGTGGTCTATGTTACTCCATGAGATGGAGGTAGATGTGGTCTATGCTACTCCATTACATATAGGTAGATGTAGTCTATGCATGCTACTCCATGAGATAGAGGTAGATGTGGTCTATGCTACTCCATTAGATAGAGGTAGATGTGGTCTATGCTACTCCATTAGATAGAGGTAGATGTGGTCTATGCTACTCCATTAGATAGAGGTAGATGTGGTCTATGCTACTCCATTAGATAGAGGTAGATGTGGTCTATGCTACTCCATTAGATAGAGGTAGATGTGGTCTATGCTACTCCATTAGATAGAGGTAGGTGTGGTCTATGCTACTCCATTAGATAGAGGTAGATGTGGTCTATGCTACTCCATTAGATAGAGGTAGATGTGGTCTATGCTACTCCATTAGATAGAGGTAGATGTGGTCTATGCTACTCCATTAGATAGAGGTAGATGTGGTCTATGCTACTCCATTAGATAGAGGTAGATGTGGTCTATGCTACTCCATTAGATAGAGGTAGATGTGGTCTATGCTACTCCATTAGATAGAGGTAGATGTGGTCTATGCTACTCCATTAGATAGAGGTAGATGTGGTCTATGCTACTCCATTAGATAGAGGTAGATGTGGTCTATGGTTGAGGAGACTGAGTGGTGCTGAATGTCTGTCACACCAGTGGAGGCTGGTGGGAGGAGCTGTAGGAGGACAGGCTCATTGTAATTGGCTGGAATGGTATAAATGGAATGTTGTCAAGCGTGGTTTCCGTATGTTTGATGTTGTTTCATACAGTTCCATTAGTTCCATCCAGCCATAACAACGAGCCCGTCCTCCTACAGCTCCTCCCACCAGCCTCCACTGGTGTCACACATATACAGATACACCTTTCAAACCAAGCCGTTTTTCCCAACAACTTTAGCATCCAGAATACTTTTTTTTTTGCAGACTGTTCTTTATACATGAAAGGTATTGCCAGAGACAAAGCCTCTGCTTTCATATCCGCCAACCTACCTAGTCATGATTGTGGCAAAGTTCTGCTATGGCTTAGTGGGAAATGTAGCCGTAGTGCTGAGGCGGCATTGGCACGGGCTACGCTCTTAATCTCTCCATGGTTGTTATGCAGCGCCTGTTACTACTATCCTCCTGGCAGTTTTACACTTTGCGAGGCATGGCACAGCGGTCTAAGGCACTGCATCTCAGTGCTATGTGGGGTGCTCCAGAGTGGAGTAGGGGTCTAAGGCACTGCATCTCAGTGCTAGAGGCGTCTCTACAGACCCTGATTCGATTCCAGGCTGTATCACATCCGGCTGTGTTTGGGAAAGGAGGGATACCTAGTCAGTTGTACAACTGAATGCCTTCAACTGAAATGTGTTGAAACCCAACCCCTCTGAATCAGAGAGGTGCGGGGGGGGCCTGTCCCATAGGGCGGATCACAATTGGCCCATCCTCGACCGGGTTAGGGTTTCGCCAGGGTAGGCCGTCATTGTAAAAAAATGATTTGTTCTTAACTGACTTGCCTAGTTAAAGGTTAAATTAAAAAAACTAAAAAAAACGTCACTTCACCCACCCCTCTTCTCATAGACCACCACTATAACTGTTTTCTAATCTACACCTGGATGGATCCGTAAAATAATGGCTGTGAGGATAAATATCTCTGAAGGACGAAAATATTGGAATAATTGGAGGCTAATGCACTTAGTAAGTAATCAAATTGTTGCGTCCTGAAACTCCCAAAGTCATCCCCAATAGTTTTAATACATGTGAAGCAATAGTCTACCCGGTGGTCAACTATTTCAGCACCGTTTCACACTGAATCTCCATTTGGATATTGGTTAGACTACAACTAGGCTGTGGAAGTGTTAGCTAAGTTGAGCTGGGTGCTGCTCATGATCGTCTTGTCTAGGTGGTTCATTGATCAACACTGATCGGGAAACATTTCGACAGCATGTTATTTAGCTTAAACAAGCCGATTTATTTTGCTCTTCACTTCAGTCACTTTTAGTAACCTAGACGTACTCCTGACCAAAAGGCTGTGACTTCACTCACTTGTCTGATAATCAATCAATGTGATTGTGTTTAGCTGAATCTCCGTCTGTATGGGCTATTTGGTTAATTGTTTCCTGGCTGGGCAAATACCTGAAGGTGGTATAGGTCCTCAATCACTGATCAGAAACATTTAGCATGCTATAATGTAGTCTAAATCAAGTGTTTACCTATCACTGATCAGAAACATTTAGCATGCTATAACGTAGCCTAAATCAAGTGTTTACCTATCACTATCAGAAACATTTAGCATGCTATAATGTAGTCTAAATCAAGTGTTTACCTATCACTGATCAGAAACATTTAGCATGCTATACTATAGCCTTAATCAAGTGTTGACCTATCAGTGATCAGAAACATTTAGCATGCTATACTGTAGCCTAAATCAAGTGTTTACCTATCACTGATCAGAAACATTTAGCATGCTATAATGTAGCCTAAATCAAGTGTTTACCTATCACTGATCAGAAACATTTAGCATGCTATAATGTAGCCTATGACTGCACACACATATGCCTGTAGCATATGTCTAACCACCTCAACCTAGCGAACACTTCCACAGCCTAGTTGTAGTCTAACCAATATCCAAATGGAGATTCAGGGAGAAGAAAAAATGTAATCTGACATTGATTGATTCATCAAGAAGAGTCCATACGTTTGTCTCAAACTTACATTGTGTAAGTTGTGTGGGAAAAATATTATTTGTATTAAATTCTTTAAAGTATTGTATTATATTCTTAGTCGACTTTATGTGTGTTGACTGTGATCAGGACGGTCTTGGTATGTTTAATGAACCAAATATCTATTGATTTAATGTGTAGGTTCAGACCACTAACGTAATTATACACCAACTATGCCATTTGAAAAAAATCCATTGTATTAGTCTTATAAAGTTACTGAGGACTAAAACGAATGAATAATGGGTTTCTTTGTGATGGTGTATATTCAATGGATTTATTAAAACGGACGTCCACCCACATCGGCCCATGTCTACTCCCACTCGTTAATTAGCCGTCATGTTCACGGGAGATAGAAAAGGCTGACCAAGAATGTGGTCGAAATGGGACTGTATAAATTGGGCTCTATAAAACATTGCCTGGTTTCTTTTACAGGCAGCATACCATACAGTCTGTCTGTACATAATACACAGATAGACAGACGGACGGGCATCATACCATACAGTCTGTCTGTACATAATACACAGATAGACAGACGGACAGGCAGCATACCATACAGTCTGTCTGTACATAATACACAGATAGACAGACGGACAGGCAGCATACCATACAGTCTGTCTGTACGTAATACACAGATAGACAGACGGACAGGCAGCATACCATACAGTCTGTCTGTACGTAATACACAGATAGACAGACGGACGGGCAGCATACCATACAGTCTGTCTGTACATAATACACAGACAGACAGGCAGACAGGCAGGCACACAGACATACATACATACAGACAGACAGACAGACAGACAGACACAGACAGACAGACAGGCAGACAGAAAGACATACATGTTCACTGTTAGTGTATGTATGGTATTACAGACAGACAGGTTCACTGTTAGTGTATGTATGGTATTACAGACAGACAGGTTCACTGTTAGTGTATGTATGGTACTACAGACAGACAGGTTCACTGTTAGTGTATGTATGGTATTACAGACAGACAGGTTCACTGTTAGTGTATGTATGGTATTACAGACAGACAGGTTCACTGTAAGTGTATGTATGGTATTACAGACAGACAGGTTCACTGTAAGTGTATGTATGGTATTACAGACAGACAGGTTCACTGTTAGTGTATGTATGGTATTACAGACAGACAGGTTCACTGTAAGTGTATGTATGGTATTACAGACAGACAGGTTCACTGTTAGTGTATGTATGGTATTACAGACAGACAGGTTCACTGTTAGTGTATGTATGGTACTACAGACAGACAGGTTCACTGTTAGTGTATGTATGGTATTACAGACAGACAGGTTCACTGTTAGTGTATGTATGGTATTACAGACAGACAGGTTCACTGTACGTGTATGTATGGTATTACAGACAGACAGGTTCACTGTAAGTGTATGTATGGTATTACAGACAGACAGGTTCACTGTTAGTGTATGTATGGTATTACAGACAGGTTCACTGTTAGTGTATGTATGGTATTACAGACAGGTTCACTGTTAGTGTATGTATGGTATTACAGACAGACAGGTTCACTGTTAGTGTATGTATGGTATTACAGACAGACAGGTTCACTGTTAGTGTATGTATGGTATTACAGACAGACAGGTTCACTGTTAGTGTATGTATGGTATTACAGACAGGTTCACTGTTAGTGTATGTATGGTATTACAGACAGACAGGTTCACTGTTAGTGTATGTATGGTATTACAGACAGACAGGTTCACTGTTAGTGTATGTATGGTATTACAGACAGACAGGTTCACTGTTAGTGTATGTATGGTATTACAGACAGACAGGTTCACTGTTAGTGTATGTATGGTATTACAGACAGACAGGTTCACTGTTAGTGTATGTATGGTACTACAGACAGGTTCACTGTTAGTGTATGTATGGTATTACAGACAGACAGGTTCACTGTTAGTGTATGTATGGTATTACAGACAGGTTCACTGTTAGTGTATGTATGGTATTACAGACATACAGGTTCACTGTTAGTGTATGTATGGTATTACAGACAGACAGGTTCACTGTAAGTGTATGTATGGTATTACAGACAGACAGGTTCACTGTTAGTGTATGCATGGTATTACAGACAGACAGGTTCACTGTTAGTGTATGTATGGTATTACAGACAGACAGGTTCACTGTTAGTGTATGTATGGTATTACAGACAGGTTCACTGTAAGTGTATGTATGGTATTACAGACAGACAGGTTCACTGTTAGTGTATGTATGGTATTACAGACAGACAGGTTCACTGTTAGTGTATGTATGGTATTACAGACAGACAGGTTCACTGTTAGTGTATGTATGGTACAGACAGACAGGTTCACTGTTAGTGTATGTATGGTACAGACAGACAGGTTCACTGTTAGTGTATGTATGGTATTACAGACAGACAGGTTCACTGTTAGTGTATGTATGGTATTACAGACAGACAGGTTCACTGTTAGTGTATGTATGGTACTACAGACAGGTTCACTGTTAGTGTATGTATGGTATTACAGACAGACAGGTTCACTGTTAGTGTATGTATGGTATTACAGACAGGTTCACTGTTAGTGTATGTATGGTACAGACAGACAGGTTCACTGTTAGTGTATGTATGGTATTACAGACAGACAGGTTCACTGTTAGTGTATGTATGGTATTACAGACAGACAGGTTCACTGTTAGTGTATGTATGGTATTACAGACAGACAGGTTCACTGTTAGTGTATGTATGGTATTACAGACAGACAGGTTCACTGTTAGTGTAAGTATGGTATTACAGACAGGTTCACTGTTAGTGTATGTATGGTATTACAGACAGACAGGTTCACTGTTAGTGTATGTATGGTATTACAGACAGACAGGTTCACTGTTAGTGTATGTATGGTATTACAGACAGACAGGTTCACTGTTAGTGTATGTATGGTATTACAGACAGACAGGTTCACTGTTAGTGTATGTATGGTATTACAGACAGACAGGTTCACTGTTAGTGTATGTATGGTACTACAGACAGGTTCACTGTTAGTGTATGTATGGTATTACAGACAGACAGGTTCACTGTTAGTGTATGTATGGTATTACAGACAGGTTCACTGTTAGTGTATGTATGGTATTACAGACAGACAGGTTCACTGTTAGTGTATGTATGGTATTACAGACAGACAGGTTCAATGTAAGTGTATGTATGGTATTACAGACAGACAGGTTCACTGTTAGTGTATGCATGGTATTACAGACAGACAGGTTCACTGTTAGTGTATGTATGATATTACAGACAGACAGGTTCACTGTTAGTGTATGTATGGTATTACAGACAGGTTCACTGTAAGTGTATGTATGGTATTACAGACAGACAGGTTCACTGTTAGTGTATGTATGGTATTACAGACAGACAGGTTCACTGTTAGTGTATGTATGGTATTACAGACAGACAGGTTCACTGTTAGTGTATGTATGGTACAGACAGACAGGTTCACTGTTAGTGTATGTATGGTACAGACAGACAGGTTCACTGTTAGTGTATGTATGGTATTACAGACAGACAGGTTCACTGTTAGTGTATGTATGGTATTACAGACAGACAGGTTCACTGTTAGTGTATGTATGGTACTACAGACAGGTTCACTGTTAGTGTATGTATGGTATTACAGACAGACAGGTTCACTGTTAGTGTATGTATGGTATTACAGACAGGTTCACTGTTAGTGTATGTATGGTACAGACAGACAGGTTCACTGTTAGTGTATGTATGGTATTACAGACAGACAGGTTCACTGTTAGTGTATGTATGGTATTACAGACAGACAGGTTCACTGTTAGTGTATGTATGGTATTACAGACAGACAGGTTCACTGTTAGTGTATGTATGGTATTACAGACAGACAGGTTCACTGTTAGTGTATGTATGGTATTACAGACAGACAGGTTCACTGTTAGTGTATGTATGGTATTACAGACAGACAGGTTCACTCTTAGTGTATGTATGGTATTACAGACAGGTTCACTGTTAGTGTATGTATGGTATTACAGACAGACAGGTTCACTGTTAGTGTATGTATGGTATTACAGACAGACAGGTTCACTGTTAGTGTATGTATGGTATTACAGACAGACAGGTTCACTGTTAGTGTATGTATGGTATTACAGACATACAGGTTCACTGTTAGTGTATGTATGGTATTACAGACAGACAGGTTCACTGTTAGTGTATGTATGGTACTACAGACAGGTTCACTGTTAGTGTATGTATGGTATTACAGACAGACAGGTTCACTGTTAGTGTATGTATGGTATTACAGACAGGTTCACTGTTAGTGTATGTATGGTATTACAGACAGACAGGTTCACTGTTAGTGTATGTATGGTATTACAGACAGACAGGTTCACTGTAAGTGTATGTATGGTATTACAGACAGACAGGTTCACTGTTAGTGTATGCATGGTATTACAGACAGACAGGTTCACTGTTAGTGTATGTATGGTATTACAGACAGACAGGTTCACTGTTAGTGTATGTATGGTATTACAGACAGGTTCACTGTAAGTGTATGTATGGTATTACAGACAGACAGGTTCACTGTTAGTGTATGTATGGTATTACAGACAGACAGGTTCACTGTTAGTGTATGTATGGTATTACAGACAGACAGGTTCACTGTTAGTGTATGTATGGTACAGACAGACAGGTTCACTGTTAGTGTATGTATGGTACAGACAGACAGGTTCACTGTTAGTGTATGTATGGTATTACAGACAGACAGGTTCACTGTTAGTGTATGTATGGTATTACAGACAGGTTCACTGTTAGTGTATGTATGGTATTACAGACAGGTTCACTGTTAGTGTATGTATGGTACAGACAGACAGGTTCACTGTTAGTGTATGTATGGTACTACAGACAGGTTCACTGTTAGTGTATGTATGGTATTACAGACAGACAGGTTCACTGTTAGTGTATGTATGGTATTACAGACAGGTTCACTGTTAGTGTATGTATGGTACAGACAGACAGGTTCACTGTTAGTGTATGTATGGTATTACAGACAGACAGGTTCACTGTTAGTGTATGTATGGTATTACAGACAGACAGGTTCACTGTTAGTGTATGTATGGTATTACAGACAGACAGGTTCACTGTTAGTGTATGTATGGTATTACAGACAGACAGGTTCACTGTTAGTGTATGTATGGTATTACAGACAGACAGGTTTGCTGTTAGTGTATGTATGGTATTACAGACAGACAGGTTCACTGTTAGTGTATGTATGGTATTACAGACAGGTTCACTGTTAGTGTATGTATGGTATTACAGACAGACAGGTTCACTGTTAGTGTATGTATGGTATTACAGACAGACAGGTTCACTGTTAGTGTATGTATGGTACTACAGACAGGTTCACTGTTAGTGTATGTATGGTATTACAGACAGACAGGTTCACTGTTAGTGTATGTATGGTACAGACAGACAGGTTCACTGTTAGTGTATGTATGGTATTACAGACAGACAGGTTCACTGTTAGTGTATGTATGGTATTACAGACAGACAGGTTCACTGTTAGTGTATGTATGGTATTACAGACAGACAGGTTCACTGTTAGTGTATGTATGGTATTACAGACAGACAGGTTCACTGTTAGTGTATGTATGGTACTACAGACAGGTTCACTGTTAGTGTATGTATGGTACTACAGACAGGTTCACTGTTAGTGTATGTATGGTACTACAGACAGACAGGTTCACTGTTAGTGTATGTATGGTACAGACAGACAGGTTCACTGTTAGTGTATGTATGGTATTACAGACAGGTTCACTGTTAGTGTATGTATGGTATTACAGACAGACAGGTTCACTGTTAGTGTATGTATGGTACAGACAGACAGGTTCACTGTTAGTGTATGTATGGTATTACAGACAGACAGGTTCACTGTTAGTGTATGTATGGTATTACAGACAGACAGGTTCACTGTTAGTGTATGTATGGTATTACAGACAGACAGGTTCACTGTTAGTGTATGTATGGTATTACAGACAGACAGGTTCACTGTTAGTGTATGTATGGTATTACAGACAGGTTCACTGTAAGTGTATGTATGGTATTACAGACAGACAGGTTTACTGTTAGTGTATGTATGGTATTACAGACAGACAGGTTTACTGTTAGTGTATGTATGGTATTACAGACAGACAGGTTTACTGTTAGTGTATGTATGGTATTACAGACAGACAGGTTCACTGTTAGTGTATGTATGGTATTACAGACAGACAGGTTCACTGTTAGTGTATGTATGGTATTACAGACAGACAGGTTTACTGTTAGTGTATGTATGGTATTACAGACAGACAGGTTTACTGTTAGTGTATGTATGGTATTACAGACAGACAGGTTCACTGTTAGTGTATGTATGGTATTACAGACAGGTTCACTGTTAGTGTATGTATGGTACTACAGACAGGTTTACTGTTAGTGTATGTATGGTATTACAGACAGACAGGTTCACTGTAAGTGTATGTATGGTATTACAGACAGACAGGTTCACTGTAAGTGTATGTATGGTATTACAGACAGACAGGTTCACTGTTAGTGTATGTATGGTATTACAGACAGACAGGTTCACTGTAAGTGTATGTATGGTATTACAGACAGACAGGTTCACTGTTAGTGTATGTATGGTATTACAGACAGACAGGTTCACTGTTAGTGTATGTATGGTATTACAGACAGACAGGTTCACTGTTAGTGTATGTATGGTATTACAGACAGGTTCACTGTAAGTGTATGTATGGTATTACAGACAGACAGGTTCACTGTTAGTGTATGTATGGTATTACAGACAGACAGGTTCACTGTTAGTGTATGTATGGTATTACAGACAGACAGGTTCACTGTTAGTGTATGTATGGTATTACAGACAGACAGGTTCACTGTTAGTGTATGTATGGTATTACAGACAGACAGGTTCACTGTTAGTGTATGTATGGTATTACAGACAGGTTCACTGTTAGTGTATGTATGGTATTACAGACAGACAGGTTCACTGTAAGTGTATGTATGGTATTACAGACAGGTTCACTGTTAGTGTATGTATGGTATTACAGACAGACAGGTTCACTGTTAGTGTATGTATGGTATTACAGACAGACAGGTTCACTGTTAGTGTATGTATGGTATTACAGACAGACAGGTTCACTGTTAGTGTATGTATGGTATTACAGACAGGTTCACTGTTAGTGTATGTATGGTATTACAGACAGACAGGTTCACTGTTAGTGTATGTATGGTATTACAGACAGACAGGTTCACTGTTAGTGTATGTATGGTATTACAGACAGACAGGTTCACTGTTAGTGTATGTATGGTATTACAGACAGACAGGTTCACTGTTAGTGTATGTATGGTATTACAGACAGACAGGTTCACTGTTAGTGTATGTATGGTATTACAGACAGACAGGTTCACTGTTAGTGTATGTATGGTATTACAGACAGACAGGTTCACTGTTAGTGTATGTATGGTATTACAGACAGGTTCACTGTTAGTGTATGTATGGTATTACAGACAGACAGGTTCACTGTTAGTGTATGTATGGTATTACAGACAGACAGGTTCACTGTTAGTGTATGTATGGTATTACAGACAGGTTCACTGTTAGTGTATGTATGGTATTACAGACAGACAGGTTCACTGTAAGTGTATGTATGGTATTGACAGACAGGTTCACTGTTAGTGTATGTATGGTATTACAGACAGACAGGTTCACTGTTAGTGTATGTATGGTATTACAGACAGACAGGTTCACTGTTAGTGTATGTATGGTATTACAGACAGGTTCACTGTTAGTGTATGTATGGTATTACAGACAGACAGGTTCACTGTTAGTGTATGTATGGTATTACAGACAGACAGGTTCACTGTTAGTGTATGTATGGTACTACAGACAGGTTCACTGTTAGTGTATGTATGGTATTACAGACAGACAGGTTCACTGTTAGTGTATGTATGGTATTACAGACAGACAGGTTCACTGTTAGTGTATGTATGGTATTACAGACAGACAGGTTCACTGTTAGTGTATGTATGGTATTACAGACAGACAGGTTCACTGTTAGTGTATGTATGGTATTACAGACAGACAGGTTCACTGTTAGTGTATGTATGGTATTACAGACAGACAGGTTCACTGTTAGTGTATGTATGGTATTACAGACAGACAGGTTCACTGTTAGTGTATGTATGGTATTACAGACAGACAGGTTCACTGTTAGTGTATGTATGGTATTACAGACAGACAGGTTCACTGTTAGTGTATGTATGGTATTACAGACAGACAGGTTCACTGTTAGTGTATGTATGGTATTGACAGACAGGTTCACTGTTAGTGTATGTATGGTATTACAGACAGACAGGTTCACTGTTAGTGTATGTATGGTATTACAGACAGACAGGTTCACTGTTAGTGTATGTATGGTATTACAGACAGACAGGTTCACTGTTAGTGTATGTATGGTATTACAGACAGACAGGTTCACTGTTAGTGTATGTATGGTATTACAGACAGACAGGTTCACTGTTAGTGTATGTATGGTATTACAGACAGACAGGTTCACTGTAAGTGTATGTATGGTATTACAGACAGGTTCACTGTTAGTGTATGTATGGTACTACAGACAGACAGGTTCACTGTTAGTGTATGTATGGTATTACAGACAGACAGGTTCACTGTTAGTGTATGTATGGTATTACAGACAGGTTCACTGTTAGTGTATGTATGGTATTACAGACAGACAGGTTCACTGTAAGTGTATGTATGGTATTACAGACAGACAGGTTCACTGTAAGTGTATGTATGGTATTACAGACAGACAGGTTCACTGTTAGTGTATGTATGGTATTACAGACAGACAGGTTCACTGTTAGTGTATGTATGGTATTACAGACAGACAGGTTCACTGTTAGTGTATGTATGGTATTACAGACAGACAGGTTCACTGTAAGTGTATGTATGGTATTACAGACAGGTTCACTGTTAGTGTATGTATGGTATTACAGACAGGTTCACTGTTAGTGTATGTATGGTATTACAGACAGACAGGTTCACTGTTAGTGTATGTATGGTATTACAGACAATTTCACTGTTAGTGTATGTATGGTATTACAGACAGACAGGTTCACTGTAAGTGTATGTATGGTATTACAGACAGACAGGTTCACTGTAAGTGTATGTATGGTATTACAGACAGACAGGTTCACTGTAAGTGTATGTATGGTATTACAGACAGACAGGTTCACTGTTAGTGTATGTATGGTATTACAGACAGACAGGTTCACTGTTAGTGTATGTATGGTATTACAGACAGTTTCACTGTTAGTGTATGTATGGTATTACAGACAGACAGGTTCACTGTAAGTGTATGTATGGTATTACAGACAGACAGGTTCACTGTAAGTGTATGTATGGTATTACAGACAGACAGGTTCACTGTTAGTGTATGTATGGTATTACAGACAGACAGGTTCACTGTTAGTGTATGTATGGTATTACAGACAGGTTCACTGTTAGTGTATGTATGGTATTACAGACAGACAGGTTCACTGTTAGTGTATGTATGGTATTGCAGACAGACAGGTTCACTGTTAGTGTATGTATGGTATTACAGACAGACAGGTTCACTGTAAGTGTATGTATGGTATTACAGACAGACAGGTTCACTGTTAGTGTATGTATGGTATTACAGACAGACAGGTTCACTGTTAGTGTATGTATGGTATTACAGACAGACAGGTTCACTGTTAGTGTATGTATGGTATTACAGACAGACAGGTTCACTGTAAGTGTATGTATGGTATTACAGACAGACAGGTTCACTGTTAGTGTATGTATGGTATTACAGACAGACAGGTTCACTGTTAGTGTATGTATGGTATTACAGACAGACAGGTTCACTGTATGGTATTACAGACAGACAGGTTCACTGTTAGTGTATGTATGGTATTACAGACAGACAGGTTCACTGTTAGTGTATGTATGGTATTACAGACAGACAGGTTCACTGTTAGTGTATGTATGGTATTACAGACAGACAGGTTCACTGTTAGTGTATGTATGGTATTACAGACAGACAGGTTCACTGTTAGTGTATGTATGGTATTACAGACAGGTTCACTGTTAGTGTATGTATGGTATTACAGACAGACAGGTTCACTGTTAGTGTATGTATGGTATTACAGACAGACAGGTTCACTGTTAGTGTATGTATGGTATTACAGACAGGTTCACTGTTAGTGTATGTATGGTATTACAGACAGACAGGTTCACTGTAAGTGTATGTATGGTATTACAGACAGACAGGTTCACTGTTAGTGTATGTATGGTATTACAGACAGACAGGTTCACTGTAAGTGTATGCATGGTATTACAGACAGACAGGTTCACTGTTAGTGTATGTATGGTATTACAGACAGGTTCACTGTTAGTGTATGTATGGTATTACAGACAGACAGGTTCACTGTTAGTGTATGTATGGTATTACAGACAGACAGGTTCACTGTAAGTGTATGTATGGTATTACAGACAGGTTCACTGTTAGTGTATGTATGGTACTACAGACAGACAGGTTCACTGTAAGTGTATGTATGGTATTACAGACAGACAGGTTCACTGTTAGTGTATGTATGGTATTACAGACAGGTTCACTGTTAGTGTATGTATGGTATTACAGACAGACAGGTTCACTGTAAGTGTATGTATGGTATTACAGACAGACAGGTTCACTGTAAGTGTATGTATGGTATTACAGACAGACAGGTTCACTGTTAGTGTATGTATGGTATTACAGACAGACAGGTTCACTGTTAGTGTATGTATGGTATTACAGACAGACAGGTTCACTGTTAGTGTATGTATGGTATTACAGACAGACAGGTTCACTGTAAGTGTATGTATGGTATTACAGACAGGTTCACTGTTAGTGTATGTATGGTATTACAGACAGACAGGTTCACTGTAAGTGTATGTATGGTATTACAGACAGACAGGTTCACTGTTAGTGTATGTATGGTATTACAGACAGACAGGTTCACTGTTAGTGTATGTATGGTATTACAGACAGGTTCACTGTTAGTGTATGTATGGTATTACAGACAGACAGGTTCACTGTTAGTGTATGTATGGTATTACAGACAGACAGGTTCACTGTTAGTGTATGTATGGTATTACAGACAGGTTCACTGTTAGTGTATGTATGGTATTACAGACAGACAGGTTCACTGTAAGTGTATGTATGGTATTACAGACAGACAGGTTCACTGTTAGTGTATGTATGGTATTACAGACAGACAGGTTCACTGTAAGTGTATGTATGGTATTACAGACAGACAGGTTCACTGTAAGTGTATGTATGGTATTACAGACAGACAGGTTCACTGTTAGTGTATGTATGGTATTACAGACAGACAGGTTCACTGTTAGTGTATGTATGGTATTACAGACAGACAGGTTCACTGTTAGTGTATGTATGGTATTACAGACAGGTTCACTGTTAGTGTATGTATGGTATTACAGACAGACAGGTTCACTGTTAGTGTATGTATGGTATTACAGACAGACAGGTTCACTGTAAGTGTATGTATGGTATTACAGACAGGTTCACTGTTAGTGTATGTATGGTACTACAGACAGACAGGTTCACTGTAAGTGTATGTATGGTATTACAGACAGACAGGTTCACTGTTAGTGTATGTATGGTATTACAGACAGGTTCACTGTTAGTGTATGTATGGTATTACAGACAGACAGGTTCACTGTAAGTGTATGTATGGTATTACAGACAGACAGGTTCACTGTAAGTGTATGTATGGTATTACAGACAGACAGGTTCACTGTTAGTGTATGTATGGTATTACAGACAGACAGGTTCACTGTAAGTGTATGTATGGTATTACAGACAGACAGGTTCACTGTTAGTGTATGTATGGTATTACAGACAGACAGGTTCACTGTAAGTGTATGTATGGTATTACAGACAGGTTCACTGTTAGTGTATGTATGGTATTACAGACAGGTTCACTGTTAGTGTATGTATGGTATTACAGACAGACAGGTTCACTGTTAGTGTATGTATGGTATTACAGACAGTTTCACTGTTAGTGTATGTATGGTATTACAGACAGACAGGTTCACTGTAAGTGTATGTATGGTATTACAGACAGACAGGTTCACTGTAAGTGTATGTATGGTATTACAGACAGACAGGTTCACTGTAAGTGTATGTATGGTATTACAGACAGACAGGTTCACTGTTAGTGTATGTATGGTATTACAGACAGACAGGTTCACTGTTAGTGTATGTATGGTATTACAGACAGTTTCACTGTTAGTGTATGTATGGTATTACAGACAGACAGGTTCACTGTAAGTGTATGTATGGTATTACAGACAGACAGGTTCACTGTTAGTGTATGTATGGTATTACAGACAGACAGGTTCACTGTTAGTGTATGTATGGTATTACAGACAGACAGGTTCACTGTTAGTGTATGTATGGTATTACAGACAGGTTCACTGTTAGTGTATGTATGGTATTACAGACAGACAGGTTCACTGTTAGTGTATGTATGGTATTGCAGACAGACAGGTTCACTGTTAGTGTATGTATGGTATTACAGACAGACAGGTTCACTGTAAGTGTATGTATGGTATTACAGACAGACAGGTTCACTGTTAGTGTATGTATGGTATTACAGACAGACAGGTTCACTGTTAGTGTATGTATGGTATTACAGACAGACAGGTTCACTGTTAGTGTATGTATGGTATTACAGACAGACAGGTTCACTGTAAGTGTATGTATGGTATTACAGACAGGTTCACTGTTAGTGTATGTATGGTATTACAGACAGACAGGTTCACTGTTAGTGTATGTATGGTATTACAGACAGACAGGTTCACTGTATGGTATTACAGACAGACAGGTTCACTGTTAGTGTATGTATGGTATTACAGACAGACAGGTTCACTGTTAGTGTATGTATGGTATTACAGACAGACAGGTTCACTGTTAGTGTATGTATGGTATTACAGACAGACAGGTTCACTGTTAGTGTATGTATGGTATTACAGACAGACAGGTTCACTGTTAGTGTATGTATGGTATTACAGACAGACAGGTTCACTGTTAGTGTATGTATGGTATTACAGACAGGTTCACTGTTAGTGTATGTATGGTATTACAGACAGACAGGTTCACTGTTAGTGTATGTATGGTATTACAGACAGACAGGTTCACTGTTAGTGTATGTATGGTATTACAGACAGCGGTTCACTGTTAGTGTATGTATGGTATTACAGACAGACAGGTTCACTGTAAGTGTATGTATGGTATTACAGACAGACAGGTTCACTGTTAGTGTATGTATGGTATTACAGACAGACAGGTTCACTGTAAGTGTATGCATGGTATTACAGACAGACAGGTTCACTGTTAGTGTATGTATGGTATTACAGACAGGTTCACTGTTAGTGTATGTATGGTATTACAGACAGACAGGTTCACTGTTAGTGTATGTATGGTATTACAGACAGACAGGTTCACTGTAAGTGTATGTATGGTATTACAGACAGGTTCACTGTTAGTGTATGTATGGTACTACAGACAGACAGGTTCACTGTAAGTGTATGTATGGTATTACAGACAGACAGGTTCACTGTTAGTGTATGTATGGTATTACAGACAGGTTCACTGTTAGTGTATGTATGGTATTACAGACAGACAGGTTCACTGTAAGTGTATGTATGGTATTACAGACAGACAGGTTCACTGTTAGTGTATGTATGGTATTACAGACAGACAGGTTCACTGTTAGTGTATGTATGGTATTACAGACAGACAGGTTCACTGTTAGTGTATGTATGGTATTACAGACAGACAGGTTCACTGTAAGTGTATGTATGGTATTACAGACAGGTTCACTGTTAGTGTATGTATGGTATTACAGACAGACAGGTTCACTGTAAGTGTATGTATGGTATTACAGACAGGTTCACTGTTAGTGTATGTATGGTATTACAGACAGACAGGTTCACTGTAAGTGTATGTATGGTATTACAGACAGGTTCACTGTTAGTGTATGTATGGTATTACAGACAGACAGGTTCACTGTAAGTGTATGTATGGTATTACAGACAGACAGGTTCACTGTTAGTGTATGTATGGTATTACAGACAGACAGGTTCACTGTTAGTGTATGTATGGTATTACAGACAGGTTCACTGTTAGTGTATGTATGGTATTACAGACAGACAGGTTCACTGTTAGTGTATGTATGGTATTACAGACAGACAGGTTCACTGTTAGTGTATGTATGGTATTACAGACAGGTTCACTGTTAGTGTATGTATGGTATTACAGACAGACAGGTTCACTGTAAGTGTATGTATGGTATTACAGACAGACAGGTTCACTGTTAGTGTATGTATGGTATTACAGACAGGTTCACTGTAAGTGTATGCATGGTATTACAGACAGACAGGTTCACTGTTAGTGTATGTATGGTATTACAGACAGGTTCACTGTTAGTGTATGTATGGTATTACAGACAGACAGGTTCACTGTTAGTGTATGTATGGTATTACAGACAGACAGGTTCACTGTAAGTGTATGTATGGTATTACAGACAGGTTCACTGTTAGTGTATGTATGGTACTACAGACAGACAGGTTCACTGTAAGTGTATGTATGGTATTACAGACAGACAGGTTCACTGTTAGTGTATGTATGGTATTACAGACAGGTTCACTGTTAGTGTATGTATGGTATTACAGACAGACAGGTTCACTGTAAGTGTATGTATGGTATTACAGACAGACAGGTTCACTGTAAGTGTATGTATGGTATTACAGACAGACAGGTTCACTGTTAGTGTATGTATGGTATTACAGACAGACAGGTTCACTGTTAGTGTATGTATGGTATTACAGACAGACAGGTTCACTGTTAGTGTATGTATGGTATTACAGACAGACAGGTTCACTGTAAGTGTATGTATGGTATTACAGACAGGTTCACTGTTAGTGTATGTATGGTATTACAGACAGACAGGTTCACTGTAAGTGTATGTATGGTATTACAGACAGGTTCACTGTTAGTGTATGTATGGTATTACAGACAGACAGGTTCACTGTAAGTGTATGTATGGTATTACAGACAGGTTCACTGTTAGTGTATGTATGGTATTACAGACAGACAGGTTCACTGTAAGTGTATGTATGGTATTACAGACAGACAGGTTCACTGTTAGTGTATGTATGGTATTACAGACAGACAGGTTCACTGTTAGTGTATGTATGGTATTACAGACAGGTTCACTGTTAGTGTATGTATGGTATTACAGACAGACAGGTTCACTGTAAGTGTATGTATGGTATTACAGACAGACAGGTTCACTGTTAGTGTATGTATGGTATTACAGACAGGTTCACTGTTAGTGTATGTATGGTATTACAGACATACAGGTTCACTGTAAGTGTATGTATGGTATTACAGACAGACAGGTTCACTGTAAGTGTATGTATGGTATTACAGACAGACAGGTTCACTGTTAGTGTATGTATGGTATTACAGACAGACAGGTTCACTGTTAGTGTATGTATGGTATTACAGACAGGTTCACTGTTAGTGTATGTATGGTATTACAGACAGACAGGTTCACTGTTAGTGTATGTATGGTATTACAGACAGACAGGTTCACTGTTAGTGTATGTATGGTATTACAGACAGGTTCACTGTTAGTGTATGTATGGTATTACAGACAGACAGGTTCACTGTAAGTGTATGTATGGTATTACAGACAGGTTCACTGTTAGTGTATGTATGGTATTACAGACAGACAGGTTCACTGTTAGTGTATGTATGGTATTACAGACAGACAGGTTCACTGTTAGTGTATGTATGGTATTACAGACAGGTTCACTGTTAGTGTATGTATGGTATTACAGACAGACAGGTTCACTGTTAGTGTATGTATGGTATTACAGACAGACAGGTTCACTGTTAGTGTATGTATGGTATTACAGACAGGTTCACTGTTAGTGTATGTATGGTATTACAGACAGACAGGTTCACTGTTAGTGTATGTATGGTATTACAGACAGACAGGTTCACTGTTAGTGTATGTATGGTATTACAGACAGACAGGTTCACTGTCAGTGTATGTATGGTATTACAGACAGACAGGTTCACTGTTAGTGTATGTATGGTATTACAGACAGACAGGTTCACTGTTAGTGTATGTATGGTATTACAGACAGACAGGTTCACTGTTAGTGTATGTATGGTATTACAGACAGACAGGTTCACTGTTAGTGTATGTATGGTATTACAGACAGACAGGTTCACTGTTAGTGTATGTATGGTATTACAGACAGACAGGTTCACTGTTAGTGTATGTATGGTATTACAGACAGGTTCACTGTTAGTGTATGTATGGTATTACAGACAGACAGGTTCACTGTTAGTGTATGTATGGTATTACAGACAGACAGGTTCACTGTTAGTGTATGTATGGTATTACAGACAGACAGGTTCACTGTTAGTGTATGTATGGTATTACAGACAGGTTCACTGTTAGTGTATGTATGGTATTACAGACAGACATGTTCACTGTTAGTGTATGTATGGTATTACAGACAGACAGGTTCACTGTAAGTGTATGTATGGTATTACAGACAGGTTCACTGTTAGTGTATGTATGGTACTACAGACAGACAGGTTCACTGTAAGTGTATGTATGGTATTACAGACAGACAGGTTCACTGTTAGTTTATGTATGGTATTACAGACAGGTTCACTGTTAGTGTATGTATGGTATTACAGACAGACAGGTTCACTGTAAGTGTATGTATGGTATTACAGACAGACAGGTTCACTGTAAGTGTATGTATGGTATTACAGACAGACAGGTTCACTGTTAGTGTATGTATGGTATTACAGACAGACAGGTTCACTGTTAGTGTATGTATGGTATTACAGACAGACAGGTTCACTGTTAGTGTATGTATGGTATTACAGACAGACAGGTTCACTGTAAGTGTATGTATGGTATTACAGACAGGTTCACTGTTAGTGTATGTATGGTATTACAGACAGGTTCACTGTTAGTGTATGTATGGTATTACAGACAGACAGGTTTACTGTTAGTGTGTGTATGGTATTACAGACAGACAGGTTCACTGTTAGTGTATGTATGGTATTACAGACAGACAGGTTCACTGTTAGTGTATGTATGGTATCACAGACAGACAGGTTCACTGTTAGTGTATGTATGGTATTACAGACAGACAGGTTCACTGTTAGTGTATGTATGGTATTACAGACAGACAGGTTCACTGTTAGTGTATGTATGGTATTACAGACAGGTTCACTGTTAGTGTATGTATGGTATTACAGACAGACAGGTTCACTGTTAGTGTATGTATGGTATTACAGACAGACAGGTTCACTGTTAGTGTATGTATGGTATTACAGACAGACAGGTTCACTGTTAGTGTATGTATGGTATTACAGACAGGTTCACTGTTAGTGTATGTATGGTATTACAGACAGACAGGTTCACTGTAAGTGTATGTATGGTATTACAGACAGACAGGTTCACTGTTAGTGTATGTATGGTATTACAGACAGGTTCACTGTTAGTGTATGTATGGTATTATAGACATACAGGTTCACTGTAAGTGTATGTATGGTATTACAGACAGACAGGTTCACTGTAAGTGTATGTATGGTATTACAGACAGACAGGTTCACTGTTAGTGTATGTATGGTATTACAGACAGACAGGTTCACTGTTAGTGTATGTATGGTATTACAGACAGGTTCACTGTTAGTGTATGTATGGTATTACAGACAGACAGGTTCACTGTTAGTGTATGTATGGTATTACAGACAGACAGGTTCACTGTTAGTGTATGTATGGTATTACAGACAGGTTCACTGTTAGTGTATGTATGGTATTACAGACAGACAGGTTCACTGTAAGTGTATGTATGGTATTACAGACAGGTTCACTGTTAGTGTATGTATGGTATTACAGACAGACAGGTTCACTGTTAGTGTATGTATGGTATTACAGACAGACAGGTTCACTGTTAGTGTATGTATGGTATTACAGACAGGTTCACTGTTAGTGTATGTATGGTATTACAGACAGACAGGTTCACTGTTAGTGTATGTATGGTATTACAGACAGACAGGTTCACTGTTAGTGTATGTATGGTATTACAGACAGGTTCACTGTTAGTGTATGTATGGTATTACAGACAGACAGGTTCACTGTTAGTGTATGTATGGTATTACAGACAGACAGGTTCACTGTTAGTGTATGTATGGTATTACAGACAGACAGGTTCACTGTCAGTGTATGTATGGTATTACAGACAGACAGGTTCACTGTTAGTGTATGTATGGTATTACAGACAGACAGGTTCACTGTTAGTGTATGTATGGTATTACAGACAGACAGGTTCACTGTTAGTGTATGTATGGTATTACAGACAGACAGGTTCACTGTTAGTGTATGTATGGTATTACAGACAGACAGGTTCACTGTTAGTGTATGTATGGTATTACAGACAGACAGGTTCACTGTTAGTGTATGTATGGTATTACAGACAGGTTCACTGTTAGTGTATGTATGGTATTACAGACAGACAGGTTCACTGTTAGTGTATGTATGGTATTACAGACAGACAGGTTCACTGTTAGTGTATGTATGGTATTACAGACAGACAGGTTCACTGTTAGTGTATGTATGGTATTACAGACAGGTTCACTGTTAGTGTATGTATGGTATTACAGACAGACATGTTCACTGTTAGTGTATGTATGGTATTACAGACAGACAGGTTCACTGTAAGTGTATGTATGGTATTACAGACAGGTTCACTGTTAGTGTATGTATGGTACTACAGACAGACAGGTTCACTGTAAGTGTATGTATGGTATTACAGACAGACAGGTTCACTGTTAGTTTATGTATGGTATTACAGACAGGTTCACTGTTAGTGTATGTATGGTATTACAGACAGACAGGTTCACTGTAAGTGTATGTATGGTATTACAGACAGACAGGTTCACTGTAAGTGTATGTATGGTATTACAGACAGACAGGTTCACTGTTAGTGTATGTATGGTATTACAGACAGACAGGTTCACTGTTAGTGTATGTATGGTATTACAGACAGACAGGTTCACTGTTAGTGTATGTATGGTATTACAGACAGACAGGTTCACTGTAAGTGTATGTATGGTATTACAGACAGGTTCACTGTTAGTGTATGTATGGTATTACAGACAGGTTCACTGTTAGTGTATGTATGGTATTACAGACAGACAGATTTACTGTTAGTGTGTGTATGGTATTACAGACAGACAGGTTCACTGTTAGTGTATGTATGGTATTACAGACAGACAGGTTCACTGTTAGTGTATGTATGGTATTACAGACAGACAGGTTCACTGTTAGTGTATGTATGGTATTACAGACAGACAGGTTCACTGTTAGTGTATGTATGGTATTACAGACAGGTTCACTGTTAGTGTATGTATGGTATTACAGACAGACAGGTTCACTGTTAGTGTATGTATGGTATTACAGACAGACAGGTTCACTGTTAGTGTATGTATGGTATTACAGACAGACAGGTTCACTGTTAGTGTATGTATGGTATTACAGACAGACAGCTTCACTGTTAGTGTATGTATGGTATTACAGACAGACAGGTTCACTGTTAGTGTATGTATGGTATTACAGACAGACAGGTTCACTGTTAGTGTATGTATGGTATTACAGACAGACAGCTTCACTGTTAGTGTATGTATGGTATTACAGACAGACAGGTTCACTGTTAGTGTATGTATGGTATTACAGACAGACAGGTTCACTGTTAGTGTATGTATGGTATTACAGACAGCCAGGTTCACTGTAAGTGTATGTATGGTATTACAGACAGACAGGTTCACTGTTAGTGTATGTATGGTATTACAGACAGACAGGTTCACTGTTAGTGTATGTATGGTATTACAGACAGACAGGTTCACTGTTAGTGTATGTATGGTATTACAGACAGACAGGTTCACTGTTAGTGTATGTATGGTATTACAGACAGACAGGTTCACTGTTAGTGTATGTATGGTATTACAGACAGACAGGTTCACTGTTAGTGTATGTATGGTATTACAGACACACACACACACACACACACACACACACACACACACACACACACACACACACACACACACACACACACACACACACACACACACACACACACACACACACACGTCTGCCTGCAGCTGGGTGCTTGACACACATGACTATTTCTGAGTTGAATGGGTGATCAATCCACAAGGCCTGTGTGTGTGTGTGTGTGAGTGTGTGTGTGTGTGTGTGTGTGTGTGTGTGTGTGTGTGTGTGTGTGTGTGTGTGTGTGTGTGTGTGTGTGTGTGTGTGTGTGTGTGTGTGTGTGTGTGTGTGTGTTTTTGTGTGTGTGTGTGTGTGTGTGTGTGTGTGTGTGTGTGTGTGTGTGTGTGTGTGTGTGTGTGTGTGTGTGTGTGTGTGTGTGTGTGTGTGTGTGTTTAAGCTGCTCACTGAAAGGTCTTCACAGTATTTTGGTCAGAGCAGGAAATCATTCACAATGGCCTCCCCCTCCCTCCTCTCTTCTCCTCCTCTTCTCCTCCTCCCTCCTCTCTCACCCCCCCCCTCCTCTCTTCTCATCCTCCTCCCTCCTCTCTTCTCATCCTCCTCCCTCCTCTCTTCTCCTCCTCCCTCCTCTCTTCTCCTCCTCCCTCCTCTCTTCTCCTCCTCCCTCCTCTCTTCTCATCCTCCTCCCTCCTCTCTTCTCCTCCTCCCTCCTCTCTTCTCCTCCTCCCTCCTCTCTTCTCCTCCTCCCTCCTCTCTTCTCCTCCTCCCTCCTCTCTTCTCCTCCTCCCTCCTCTCTTCTCCTCCTCTTCTCCGCCTCCCTCCTCTCTCATCCGCCTCCCTCCTCTCTTCTCATCCTCCTCCCTCCTCTCTCATCCCCCTCCCTCCTCTCTTCTCATCCTCCTCCCTCCTCTCTTCTCCTCCTCCCTCCTCTCTTCTCCTCCTCCCTCCTCTCTTCTCCTCCCCCTCCCTCCTCTCTTCTCATCCTCCTCCCTCCTCTCTTCTCCTCCTCCCTCCTCTCTTCTCCTCTCTTCTCCTCCTCCCTCCTCTCTTCTCCTCCTCCCTCCTCTCTTCTCCTCCTCCCTTCTCCTCCTCCCTCCTCTCTTCTCCTCCGCTCTTCTTCTCCTCTTCTCATCCCCCTCCCTCCTCTCTTCTCCTCCTCCCTCCTCTCTTCTCCTCCTCTTCTCCTCTCTTCTCCTCCTCTTCTCATCCCCCTCCCTCCTCTCTTCTCCTCCTCTCTTCTCCCCTTCCCTCCTCCCTCCTCTCTCTCCTCATCCCCCCCTCCCTCCCCCCTCCCTCCTCTTTTCTCCTCCTCTCTTCTCCCCCTCCCTCCTCTCTCCTCCTCTTCTCATCCCCCTCCCTCCTCTCTTCTCCTCCTCTTCTCATCCCTCCCCTCTCCTCCTCTTCATCCCCCCCTCCCTCCTCTTTTCTCCTCCTCCCTCCCCTCTTCTCCTCCTCCCTCCTATCTTCTCCTCCTCCCTCCTCTCTTCTCCTCCCCCTCCCTCCTCTCTTTTCCTCCTCCCTCCCCTCTTCTCCTCCTCCCTGCTCTATTCTCCTCCTCTTCGCCACCTCTTCTATCAACTTAAACTATTTATGTGTGTGGTGTGGTGTGAGTTCTTCTTTGAGTGTGTGTTTATGTGTTCATCATGTCTTCCTCCATTGATAAGGACTGTGGTTGTGTGTGTGTGTGTGTGTGTGTGTGTGTGTGTGTGTGTGTGTGTGTGTGTGTGTGTGTGTGTGTGTGTGTGTGTGTGTGTGTGTGTGTGTGTGTGTGTGTGTGTGTGACAACATGGATGTAGTGAGAGATTTACTTCCCCGGGACAACCGGTGACCTCATTGTTCACTGCAACATAATTCATCTGTAATTCTCTCTCTCGTTCTGCAGCACATTGTGTATGAATCACTCCCGTGTTTCTGCTGTTTCCCCCCCCCCCCGACCACCAAACACACACACACACACACACACACACACACACACACACACACACACACACACACACACACACACACACACACACACACACACACACAGAGAGAGAGATCCCTTATCAATGGAGGAAAAGGAGGAAGCGAGGGCAGAATCATTTGTCAGCCTCTATTGTTGCTTAGTTGACAGTGATTCAATGGAGTTAAATACAGAACCAGTTTAGTTCACTACGTCTCTCAACAACCCAGAGACTGAAACAATCAAAGCATTCTGATTTGGTTGGTTCCGTTGGTTCCGTTGGTTCCGGTGGTTCTTTTGGTTCCGGTGGTTCCGTTGGTTCCGTTGGTTCCGGTCATACAGTGTTATTGTTCTGCTAACATTAGTGGCTAACGTTTGATTCTCTCATGGCAGAGAGATGAACAGATTTTTATCTTGAAATGGTATTCAAGGGAAGATCAGGCATCCGGACTGTGAAAGATGACTTCTGTGAAGATTAGGTTTGTGTCTCTGTGTTTGACTGTACTGTGTGTGTGTCTCTGTGTGTGACTGTTTGTGACTGTGTGTGTGTCTCTGTGTGTGTGTCTCTGTGTGTGTGTCTCTGTGTGTGTGTCTCTGTGTGTGACTGTGTGTGTGTCTCTGTGTGTGACTGTGTGTGTGTCTCTGTGTGTGACTGTGTGTGTGTCTCTGTGTTTGACTGTGTGTGTGTCTCTGTGTGTGTGTCTCTGTGTGTGACTGTGTGTGTGTCTCTGTGTGTGACTGTGTGTGTGTCTCTGTGTGTGACTGTGTGTGTGTCTCTGTGTGTGACTGTGTGTGACTGTGTGTGACTGTGTGTGTCTCTGTTCTGTGTGATATAGTATTATTAACTGAGTCGTTTGAATGCTGATTAACTGACAGCCGTGGTATATCAGACCGTATACCACAGGTATGACAAATCATGTATTTTTACTTCTCTAATTACATTGCTAACCAGTTTATAATAGTAATAATGCACCTCGGGGGGGTTGTGGTATACGGCCAAGGGCTGTATCCAGGCACTCTGTGTTGTGTCATGCTTAAGAACAGCCCTTAGCCGTGGTATATTGGCCATATACCACACCGCCTCTGGCCTTATGGGCTAAGTATTCATCACTGTTATGACAGAGAGAAATATAGAATGACAGAGAGTATGATAGAACGGTTGTGTGTGTGTGTGTGTGTGTGTGTGTGTTGCGACACACTGTTCCAAGGTCCTCTCACACACACACACGCACGCACGCACGCACGCACGCACGCACGCACGCACACACACACACACACACACACACACACCACCTCTCCATATTCCAGTGCTTGTATTGAATGTGTCAGGGCCTGAGGCCAGGCTAAAAGAAGGTTTAAATAGGGGCTTCTGGAGCCTTCAGAAGTCCTGCTGATATTCACAAAGTCAGACTGAATCTAAAACAATAGCTTTGTAGATCGTTTGTTATGTCGATGGTGTAATTTAGGAGTCTGTGTGTATGTGTGTGTGTGTGTTTGTGTGTTGAAAATGAGCCATGGAATTCTACCAATCACATAGGGCTGTAAGTATCTCTCCCTGTATCTCTCCCTGTATCTCTCTCTCTCTCTCTCTCTCTCTCTCTCTCTCTCTCTCTCTCTCTCTCTCTCTCTCTCTCTCTCTCTCTCTCTCTCTCTCTCTCTCTCTCTCTCTCTCTCTCTCTGCCTCTCTCTCTATCTCTCTCTCTCTCTCTCTCTCTCTGTCTCTCTCTCACTCTCTGCCTCTCTCTCTCTCTCGCTCTCTCTCTCTCTCTCTCTCTCCCTCTGTCTCTCTCTGTCTCTCTCTCTCTCTCTCTCTCTCTCTCTCTCTCTCTCTCTCTCTCTCTCTCTCTCTCTCTCTCTCTCTCTCTCTCTCTCTCTCTCTCTCTCTCTCTCTCTCTCTCTCTATCTCTCTCTCTCTCTCTCTCTCTCTCTCTCTCTCTCTCTCTCTCTCTCTCTCTCTCTCTCTCTCTCTCTCTGTATCTCCAGAGAATAGACAGTATTCCCCTGTGCCTGCTGAGGACTGAGTGGTCGTCTGTAGCTCAACTGGTACAACACGGAGCTTGTGACGCCAGGGTTCAATTCCCGGGACCACCCCTATGTAAAATTATAAGCACTCGTTGACTGTAAGTCACTTTGGATAAAAGCTAAATGCTAAATGGTATTTATGACATCAGAACACATACCTCACTTCCTCTCCTTATCCCTCCTTCCTGATGTCTCTAACCCTGTGGAAATAATGCTTGACCAAAACAGAGAAGGCCAGACATGTGTGTGTAGTTCATTTCTTTTTATTTAACCAGGCAAGACAGTTAAGAACAAATCCTTATTTGCAACGACGGCCTCCCGGGGAACAGCGGGTTTAACTGCCTTGTTCAGGGGCAGAACGACAGATTAATTCGATCCAGCAACCTTTCGATTACTAGTCCAATGCTCTAACCACCAGGCTACCTGCCGCGCCCCTGCTGCATGCAGACATGAGCCGAGGTTCATCATGAACAGCTTAGTGCATTGCTTGTTTCTCCCCAACACTCTATTCCCTGTGGCTATTCCCCCCCCCCCCCCCTGCACTGTAGTCTACACACACGGCCAGTGTATCCATCCGTCGTTTTGTTAGAGTCTCTGCCCACCCAACTATAGAGGTATTGCTCATGACCTCCTGTAGGAGCTAATAGACCCAATTACAGAGAGAGAGATGCATAAAAGGGGGTAAGAGAAAAGAGGAAGAGAGAGAGCAGAAAGACAGAGATGCAGAAAGAGAGAGAAGGAAGAGAGACAGAAGGATTGTGAGAGAGAAGGGAGAGAGACAGAAGGATTGTGAGAGAGAAGGAAGAGAAAGCAGGAAGAGAGAGAGCAGGAAGAGAGAGAAAGCAGGAAGAGAGAGAGCAGGAAGAGAGAGAGCAGGAAGAGAGAGAAGGGAGAGAGAGCAGGAAGAGAGAGAAGGGAGAGGGAGAAGGGAGAGAGAGAGCAGGAAGAGAGAGCAGAAAGAGAGAGATGCAGAAAGAGAAAGCAGGAAGAGAGAGAAGGAAGAGAGACAGAAGGATTGTGAGAGAGAAGGGAGAGAGACAGAAGGATTGTGAGAGAGAAGGGAGAGAGACAGAAGGATTGTGAGAGAGAAGGAAGAGAAAGCAGGAAGAGAGAGAGCAGGAAGAGAGAGAAAGCAGGAAGAGAGAGAGCAGGAAGAGAGAGAAGGGAGAGAGAGAGCAGGAAGAGAGAGAAGGGAGAGAGAGCAGGAAGAGAGAGAAGGGAGAGGGAGAAGGGAGAGAGAGAGCAGGAAGAGAGAGCAGAAAGAGAGAGATGCAGAAAGAGAAAGCAGGAAGAGAGAGAAGGAAGAGAGACAGAAGGATTGTGAGAGAGAAGGGAGAGAGACAGAAGGATTGTGAGAGAGAAGGAAGAGAAAGCAGGAAGAGAGAGAGCAGGAAGAGACAGAAAGCAGGAAGAGAGAGAGCAGGAAGAGAGAGAAGGGAGAGAGAGCAGGAAGAGAGAGAAGGGAGAGGGAGAAGGGAGAGAGAGCAGGAAGAGAGAGAAGGGAGAGAGAGTGCAGGAAGAGAGAGAAAGGAGAGAGAGAGAGCAGGAAGAGAGAGCAGGAAGAGAGAGAAGGAAGAGAGAGAAGGAAGAGAGAGAAGGAAGAGAGAGAGCAGGAAGAGAGAGCAGAAAGAGAGAGAGAGCAGGAAGAGAGAGCAGGAAGAGAGAGAGCAGGAAGAGAGGGCAGAAAGAGAGAGAGAGCAGGAAGAGAGAGCAGGAAGAGAGAGAAGGAAGAGAGAGCAGAAAGAGAGAGAGCAGGAAGAAGGAGAGCAGGAAGATAGAGAAGGGAGAGAGAGAAGGAAGAGAGAGATGCAGAAAGAGGGAGATGCAGAAACCCATTGAGAGACAGAACAAGAGTAGAGCATTCCATCATTCAATAACAACCACTCCAAAAACACTGGAAAGCATAAAGTAGCAGAACCTATAAACCCCTAAAGAGAGACTGTGAGTGTGTGTGTGTGTCTCACAGACCCATAAACTAGAAGAGCAGGGGCCATAAAACCATTACAACCTGAGATGCCACTAAACACCAGCACTTAGCAGGTCATTATGAGGGAGAACTCACACTCTCAACAGTTGAGAAGGAGAGGAGAGGAGGATATGAGGAAGAGGAGAGGAGAGGATAGGAGGAGGAAGAGGAGAGGAGATGAGGATAGGAGGAGGAAGAGGAGAGGAGATGAGGATAGGAGGAGGAAGAGGAGAGGGAGGAGGAAGAGGAGAGGAGAGGAGAGGATGGAGGAGAGGAGAGGAGAGGAGAGAGGAGGAGGAGGAGGAAGAGGA
>NC_092091.1:87911556-87921556 GCF_045679555.1 Salvelinus alpinus | reverse complement strand
TTCATACTAACGAGATGGACAAGCCAGCACAGGTGAAACACCTTCATACTAACGAGATGGACAAGCCAGCACAGGTGAAACACCTTCATACTAACGAGATGGACAAGTCAGCACAGGTGAAACACCTTCATACTAACGAGATGGACAAGTCAGCACAGGTGAAACACCTTCATACTAACGAGATGGACAAGCCAGCACAGGTGAAACACCTTCATACTAACGAGATGGACAAGTCAGCACAGGTGAAACACCTTCATACTAACGAGATGGACAAGCCAGCACAGGTGAAACACCTTCATACTAACGAGATGGACAGGTCAGCACAGGTGAAACACCTTCATACTAACGAGATGGACAGGTCAGCACAGGTGAAACACCTTCATACTAACGAGATGGACAAGCCAGCACAGGTGAAACACCTTCATACTAACGAGATGGACAGGTCAGCACAGGTGAAACACCTTCATACTAACGAGATGGACAGGTCAGCACAGGTGAAACACCTTCATACTAACGAGATGGACAAGCCAGCACAGGTGAAACACCTTCATACTAACGAGATGGACAGGTCAGCACAGGTGAAACACCTTCATACTAACGAGATGGACAGGTCAGCACAGGTGAAACACCTTCATACTAACGAGATGGACAAGCCAGCACAGGTGAAACACCTTCATACTAACGAGATGGACAGGCCAGCACAGGTGAATCACCTTCATACTAACGAGATGGACAAGTCAGCACAGGTGAAACACCTTCATACTAACGAGATGGACAAGTCAGCACAGGTGAAACACCTTCATACTAACGAGATGGACAGGCCAGCACAGGTGAAACACCTTCATACTAACGAGATGGACAAGCCAGCACAGGTGAAACACCTTCATACTAACGAGATGGACAAGCCAGCACAGGTGAAACACCTTCATACTAACGAGATGGACAAGCCAGCACAGGTGAAACACCTTCATACTAACGAGATGGACAGGCCAGCACAGGTGAAACACCTTCATACTAACGAGATGGACAAGCCAGCACAGGTGAAACACCTTCATACTAACGAGATGGACAAGCCAGCAAAGGTGAAACACCTTCATACTAACGAGATGGACAAGCCAGCACAGGTGAAACACCTTCATACTAACGAGATGGACAAGCCAGCACAGGTGAATCACCTTCATACTAACGAGATGGACAAGCCAGCACAGGTGAAACACCTTCATACTAACGAGATGGACAGGTCAGCACAGGTGAAACACCTTCATACTAACGAGATGGACAAGTCAGCACAGGTGAGACACCTTCACACTAACGAGATGGACAAGTCAGCACAGGTGAAACACCTTCATACTAACGAGATGGACAAGCCATCACAGGTGAAACACCTTCATACTAACGAGATGGACAAGCCAGCACAGGTGAAACACCTTCATACTAACGAGATGGACAGGTCAGCACAGGTGAAACACCTTCATACTAACGAGATGGACAGGTCAGCACAGGTGAAACACCTTCATACTAACGAGATGGACAGGTCAGCACAGGTGAAACACCTTCATACTAACGAGATGGACAGGTCAGCACAGGTGAAACACCTTCATACTAACGAGATGGACAGGTCAGCACAGGTGAAACACCTTCACACTAACGAGATGGACAAGTCAGCACAGGTGAAACACCTTCATACTAACGAGATGGACAAGCCATCACAGGTGAAACACCTTCATACTAACGAGATGGACAAGCCAGCACAGGTGAAACACCTTCATACTAACGAGATGGACAAGCCAGCACAGGTGAAACACCTTCATACTAACGAGATGGACAAGCCAGCACAGGTGAAACACCTTCATACTAACGAGATGGACAAGCCATCACAGGTGAAACACCTTCATACCACCGAGAAGGACAGGTCAGCACAGGTGAAACACCTTCATACTAACGAGATGGACAGGTCAGCACAGGTGAAACACCTTCATACTAACGTGATGGACAAGCCAGCACAGGTGAAACACCTTCATACTAACGAGATGGACAAGCCATCACAGGTGAAACACCTTCATACCACCGAGAAGGACAGGTCAGCACAGGTGAAACACCTTCATACTAACGAGATGGACAGGTCAGCACAGGTGAAACACCTTCATACTAACGAGGTGACATCAATCGGTGCGCCCTACGTGCCAAAACCTGTAACTGTATGTGTGTGTGTGTGTGTGTGTGTGTGTGTGTGTGTGTGTGTGTGTGTGTGTGTGTGTGTGTGTGTGTGTGTGTGTGTGTGTGTGTGTGTGTGTGTGTGTGTGTGTGTGTGTGTGTGTGTGTGTGTGTGCCCGGTTTAATCTGTCAGATATGAGGAATAAGGATATTTATGTTCATTATCATGATCAGAATTTATTAATACAGCGTTATTGTGAAAATGCAATAAGGCCCAGACCCCACAGACACACACACACACACACACACACACACACACACACACACACACACACACACACACACACACACACACACACACACACACACACACACACACACACACACACACACACACACACACACACACACACACAGTTACAGGTTTTGGTTATTCTATGTATGGGCTGCATCATGTCAGCTCCACTAACTCACTGCTAGCCTGGGAGTCTGGGCTGCATCATGTTAACTCCACTAACTCACTGCTAGCCTGGGAGTCTGGGCTGCATCATGTTAGCTCCACTAACTCACTGCTAGCCTGGGAGTCTGGGCTGCATCATGTCTGCTCCACTAACTCACTGCTAGCCTGGGAGTCTGGGCTGCATCAGGTCTGCTCCACTAACTCACTGCTAGCCTGGGAGTCTGGGCTGCATCATGTTAGCTCCACTAACTCACTGCTAGCCTGGGAGTCTTGGCTGCATCATGTTAGCTCCACTAACTCACTGCTAGCCTGCACTGGGAGTCTGGGCTGCATCAGGTCTGCTCCACTAACTCACTGCTAGCCTGGGAGTCTGGGCTGCATCATGTCTGCTCCACTAACTCACTGCTAGCCTGGGAGTCTGGGCTGCATCATGTTAATTCCACTAACTCTCTTCTAGCCTGGGAGTCTGGGCTGCATCATGTTAGCTCCACTAACTCACTGCTAGCCTGGGAGTCTGGGCTGCATCATGTTAGCTCCACTAACTCACTGCTAGCCTGGGAGTTTGGGCTGCATCATGTTAGCTCCACTAACTCACTACTAGCCTGGGAGTCTGGGCTGCATCATGTTAGCTCCACTAACTCACTGCTAGCCTGGGAGTCTGGGCTGCATCATGTCAGCTCCACTAACTCACTACTAGCCTGGGAGTCTGGGCTGCATCATGTCAGCTCCACTAACTCACTGCTAGCCTGGGAGTCTGGGCTGCATCATGTTAGCTCCACTAACTCTCTGCTAGCCTGGGAGTCTGGGCTGCATCATGTCTGCTCGTGATGGTATGGATGATATCGTGATGGTATGGATGATGGTATGGAGTATCATGATGGTATGGAGTATCGTGATGGTATGGAGTATCGTGATGGTATGGAGTATCGTGATGGTATGGAGTATCGTGATGGTATGGAGTATCGTGATGGTGTGGATGATGGTATGGAGTATCGTGATGGTATGGAGTATCGTGATGGTGTGGATGATGGTATGGAGTATCGTGATGGTATGGAGTATCGTGATGGTATGGAGTATCGTGATG
Source organism: Salvelinus alpinus (assembly GCF_045679555.1). Classification (NCBI taxonomy): domain Eukaryota; kingdom Metazoa; phylum Chordata; class Actinopteri; order Salmoniformes; family Salmonidae; genus Salvelinus; species Salvelinus alpinus. Next base: position 87,917,858 of record NC_092091.1, on the reverse strand, counting down.
GTATGGAGTATCGTGATGGTATGGATGATGGTATGGAGTATCGTGATGGTATCGTGATGGTATGGATTATCGTGATGGTGTGGATGATGTTATAGATTATTGTGATGGTATGGCGTATCGTGATGGTATAGAATATTGTGATGGTATAGAGTACCGTGATGGTATGGAGTATCGTGATGGTATGGATGATGGTATGGAGTTTCGTGATGGTATCGTGATGGTATGGATTATCGTGATGGTGTGGATGATGTTATAGATTATTGTGATGGTATGGCGTATCGTGATGGTATAGAATATTGTGATGGTATAGAGTACCGTGATGGTATCGAGTAATGTGATGGTATGGATTATTGTGATGGTGTGGATTATCGTGATGTATGTATGATGGTATCGAGTATCGTGATGGTATGGTTTGTCATGATGGTATAGAGTATTGTGATGGTATTTATTATTGTGATGGTATATATTATTGTGATGGTATAGTGATGGTATGGAGTATCGTGATGGAATAGAGTAGCATGATGGTATGGATTACCGTGATGGTATAGAGTATTGTGATGGTATCGTGATGTTATGGATTATCATGATGGTATGGATGATGGTAGAGTATTGTGATGGTATGGAGTATTGTGATGGTATGGAGTATCATGATGGTATGGAGTATCGTGATGGTATGGATTATCGTGATGGTATATAATATTGTGATGGTACCATGATGGTATAGAGTATCGTGATGGTATAGAGTATCGTGATGGTATAGAATATCGTGATGGTATAGAATATCGTGATGGTATTGTGATGATATAGAGTATCGTGATGGTATAGAGTATCATGATGGTATGGAATATCGTGATGGTATTGTGATGATATAGAGTATCGTGATGGTATAGAGTATCGTGACGGTATAGAGTAGCGTGATGGTATGGAGTAAACGTGATGGTATGGATTATCGTGATGCTATTGAGTATTGTGATGGTATCGAGTATCGTGATGTATTGAGTATCGTGATCCTATTGAGTATTGTGATGGTACTGAGTATTGTCATGGTATGGATTACTGTGATGGTATGGAGTACTGTGATGCTATTGAGTATCGTGATGGTATTGAGTATTGTGATGCTATTGAGTATTGTGATGGTACTGAGTATTGTCATGGTATGGATTACTGTGATGGTATGGATTATCGTGATGCTATTGAGTATTGTGATGGTACTGAGTATTGTCATGGTATGGATTACTGTGATGGTATGGATTATTATGCTATTGAGTATGCTATTGAGTATTGTGATGGTATGGATTATTGTGATACTAAACATGTTACCAATATCACAATCACCATTCTGGTAACATAGCAACAGTAGAAATACAGAATAGATGTTGTTCTCCGACCAGGCGGCCTCTAAACTGTAGATCTCTGAATATAGAGATGCACGAGGCATTTTATTATGCTGTAGATTTTAACTTCATCAACTGGACAGTGATTCAATGTTATTCAATGTGTTTAAAAGCTCACAAATTCAAATGGACTGACAATTATTAACCTAGATATTCCCAGTACTTCATGGCCAATGTAGAATGAAACCCACAACCTGTGTGTCACTAATGCTGGAATCCACCAGAACCTCCACGTTACCTATACATTATCTATACTTTACCTGTACATACCCTATACATTAACTACACATTAACTATACATTAACTGCACATTACCTACACATTACCTACACATCACCCATACATGACCTACATATTACCTGCACATTACCTACACATTACCCATACATTACCTACACATTACCTGTACATTACCTACACATCACCCATACATCACACACGCATTACCTACACATTACCTATACATTGCCTACACATTACCTACACATTACCTGCACATTACCTGTACATTACCTACACATCACCCATACATGACTTACATATTACCTGCACATTACCTACACATTACCTATACATTGCCTACACATTATCTACACATGACATATGCATTACCTAACATTACCTATACATGACATATACAATGTCTATACAATGCCTATACATTACATGTACATTCATCCAATGTCCTCTACATCCTTCTCAACACACACACACACACACACACACACACACACACACACACACACACACACACACACACACACACACACACACACACACACACACACACACACACACACACACACACACACAAGCACACACACACACTTTGTAGCACTTAATGTATGTATGCATTATCCTCCATCTCTCAGCCTGTGTATACAGTGTAATTCTCTATGCACTACTTCCTACACACTAAGGCTGCATCCCACATTGCACCCCGTTCCTTACGCCCTATGGTCCTGGTCAAAAGCAGTGCGCTTTGTAGGGAATAGGGTGCCAATTGGGACGTAGTCCTGTTATGCAGTCTGAAAAGGCATGAATATTTAACAGAACAGATACCCACTCTACTGTCCTCTGTATAGCATTAGAATGCGGAATAGAAAGAAGTAGTTCTGATGAAAGCAGGTTTGCGTTTGGATTCTTATTTTCTGTGTTCTAGAAGGCCTCGGAATCTGATTGTCAGTGTCGGAATATTCCAGAATGGAATTGTAAGTGTTCTAAGAAATCTTGGGAATCTTAAATCTTTTTTTGGGGGGGGGGGGGGGTTCCAAAGAAGCATTGGAATGTGATTGTCAGTGTTCTAGTTAAGATTTAAATGTGATTCTAGTTTTAAAAGCTTCATTAATCTCACACAGGGAGGATGTCATTATGTCTTTTCACTTGTGACTGTCATCTCAGGTGGGACAGAGATGGACTGGTGAACACATTAGGATCAAAACCTTTCTTCCACTCATCCAGTCATACATATAGGGGAAAGAAGGACGAGATGAAAAGAAGGAATGAAACAAAGGTTAATTTATTTCATCCATGTATTCCAGCTAGAGTCCTTCTGACTGAGTCAGAGATTCCCTCATTCACTGTAAACTAGGCCATCTGGGCCCTATGTGTGTGTGTGTGTGTGTGTGTGTGTGTGTGTGTGTGTGTGTGTGTGTGTGTGTGTGTGTGTGTGTGTGTGTGTGTGTGTGTGTGTGTGTGTGTGTGTGTGTGTGTGTGTGTGTGTGTGTGTGTGTGTGTGTGCGTGTTCATAGTTTGATTAGGAGGTTGCATGGCATGCAGTACTGTATATTGCTGTGTGTGTCCAGTAGTAGTAGTATTGTGTTCTGTGTACTGTGTGTGTCCAGTATTGTGTTCTGTGTACTGTGTGTGTCCAGTATTGTGTTCTGTGTACTGTGTGTGTCCAGTATTGTGTTCTGTGTACTGTGTGTGTCCAGTATTGTGTTCTGTGTACTGTGTGTGTCCAGTATTGTGTTCTGTGTACTGTGTGTGTCCAGTATTGTGTTCTGTGCACTATGTGTGTCCAGTATTGTGTTCTGTGTACTGTGTGTGTCCAGTATTGTGTTCTGTGTACTGTGTGTGTCCAGTATTGTGTTCTGTGTACTGTGTGTGTCCAGTATTGTGTTCTGTGTACTGTGTGTTTCCAGTATTGTGTTCTGTGCACTATGTGTGTCCAGTATTGTGTACTGTGTACTGTGTGTGTCCAGTATTGTGTTCTGTGCACTATGTGTGTTTATTCTGTATTAATGATGTGGGAAAAATCGATACAGTAACATATTGCAATATTATTTTTGGACGATATTTTATCAATATTTGACACCAACAATCAATTTGTAAAAAAAAAAAAATTATAATAATATATATATGTTTTTGCTAATGTAGGTAGCATTAGCTAGCGCTAGTTGGCTGTACCTGCGCTAAAATAATCACATTTTTAAATAGTGAGTGACTGTTTAAACTTCTCCAAGGCTCTCTCTCTTGTCTCTCTGCAGCAAACATACTATATAGTGAGCAATATGTTTGGAACATCAAACCGCAGTAAAATCACAGTATCGAATCGTAATACATATCGAATCGCGAGAATCATGAGAATTGTAAAAATCGCAATACATATCGTATCGGCCCCTAAGTATGGTGGTAATATGGTATGGTGGTAATATGGTGTGGTGATAATATGGTATGGTGGTAATATGGTGGTAATATGGTATGGTGATAATATGGTATGGTGGTAATATGGTGATAATATGGTATGGTGGTAATATGGTGGTAATATGGTATGGTGGTAATATGGTATGGTGATAATATGGTATGGTGGTAATATGGTGGTAATATGGTATGGTGATAATATGGTATGGTGATAATATGGTATGGTGATAATGGTGTGGTGATAATATGGTATGGTGGTAATATGGTGGTAATATGGTATGGTGATAATATGGTATGGTGATAATATGGTATGGTGGTAATATGGTATGGTGATAATATGGTATGGTGGTAATATGGTATGGTGGTAATATGGTGGTAATATGGTATGGTAATAATATGGTATGGTGAGGTCTCTCAGTATGGTGGTAATATGGTGATAATATGGTATGGTGATAATATGGTATGGTGAGGTCTCTCAGTATGGTGGTAATATGGTGATAATATGGTATGGTGATAATATGGTATGGTGATAATATGGTATGGTGATAATATGGTGGTAATATGGTATGGTGATAATATGGTGGTAATATGGTATGGTGCTAATATGGTATGGTGGTAATATGGTATGGTGGTAATATGGTATGGTGATAATATGGTGGTAATATGGTATGGTGATAATATGGTATGGTGGTAATATGGTATGGTGATAATATGGTATGGTGATAAAATGGTATGGTGATAATATGGTATGGTGGTAATATGGTATGGTGGTAATATGGTATGGTGGTAATATGGTATGGTGGTAATATGGTATGGTGGTAATATGGTATGGTGGTAATATGGTATGGTGATAATATGGTATGGTGGTAATATGGTATGGTGGTAATATGGTATGGTGGTAATATGGTATGGTGATAATATGGTATGGTGATAATATGGTATGGTGGTAATATGGTATGGTGGTAATATGGTGGTAATATGGTATGGTGATAATGGTATGGTGGTAATATGGTATGGTGGTAATATGGTATGGTGATAATATGGTATGGTGATAATATGGTATGGTGGTAATATGGTATGGTGATAATATGGTATGGTGATAATATGGTATGGTGGTAATATGGTATGGTGGTAATATGGTATGGTGGTAATATGGTATGGTGATAATATGGTATGGTGGTAATATGGTATGGTGATAATATGGTATGGTGATAATATGGTATGGTGATAATATGGTATGGTGATAATATGGTATGGTGATAATATGGTATGGTGATAATATGGTATGGTGATAATATGGTATGGTGATAATATGGTATGGTGGTAATATGGTATGGTGATAATATGGTATGGTGATAATATGGTATGGTGGTAATATGGTATGGTGATAATATGGTATGGTGATAATATGGTATGGTGGTAATATGGTATGGTGGTAATATGGTGGTAATATGGTATGGTGATAATGGTATGGTGGTAATATGGTATGGTGATAATATGGTATGGTGGTAATATGGTGTGGTGATAATATGGTATGGTGATAATATGGTATGGTGATAATATGGTATGGTGATAATATGGTATGGTGGTAATATGGTATGGTGGTAATATGGTGATAATATGGTATGGTGATAATGGTATGGTGGTAATATGGTATGGTGGTAATATGGTATGGTGGTAATATGGTGTGGTGATAATATGGTATGGTGGTAATATGGTGGTAATATGGTATGGTGATAATATGGTATGGTGGTAATATGGTGATAATATGGTATGGTGGTAATATGGTGGTAATATGGTATGGTGGTAATATGGTATGGTGATAATATGGTATGGTGGTAATATGGTGGTAATATGGTATGGTGATAATATGGTATGGTGATAATATGGTATGGTGATAATGGTGTGGTGATAATATGGTATGGTGGTAATATGGTGGTAATATGGTATGGTGATAATATGGTATGGTGATAATATGGTATGGTGATAATATGGTATGGTGGTAATATGGTATGGTGATAATATGGTATGGTGGTAATATGGTATGGTGGTAATATGGTGGTAATATGGTATGGTAATAATATGGTATGGTGAGGTCTCTCAGTATGGTGGTAATATGGTGATAATATGGTATGGTGATAATATGGTATGGTGAGGTCTCTCAGTATGGTGGTAATATGGTGATAATATGGTATGGTGATAATATGGTATGGTGATAATATGGTATGGTGATAATATGGTGGTAATATGGTATGGTGATAATAT
>NC_092091.1:87899056-87906556 GCF_045679555.1 Salvelinus alpinus | reverse complement strand
GGGGGTGGATTGATGGATGGATAATGAATGAGGTGGGGGGTGGATTGATGGATAGATAAATGGATGGGGTGGGGGGTGGATTGATGGATAGATAAATGGATGAGGGGGGGTGGATTGATGGATAGATAAATGGATGGGGTGGGGGGTGGATTGATGGATGGATAATGCATGAGGTGGGGGGTGGATTGATGGATAGATAATGGATGAGGTGGGGGGTGGATTGATGGATGGATAATGAATGAGGTGGGGGGTGGATTGATGGATAGATAAATGGATGGGGTGGGGGGTGGATTGATGGATAGATAAATGGATGAGGGGGGGTGGATTGATGGATAGATAAATGGATGGGGTGGGGGGTGGATTGATGGATGGATAATGGATGAGGTGGGGGGTGGATTGATGGATGGATAATGGATGAGGTGGGGGGTGGATTGATGGATAGATACATGGATGAGGGGGGGTGGATTGATGGGGTGGGGGGTTGATGGATGGATGGATAAATGGATGGGGTGGGGGGTGGATTGATGGATGGATAAATGGATGAGGGGGGGTGGATAGATGGATAGATAAATGGATGAGGGGGGGTGGATTGATGGATAGATAAATGGATGAGGGGGGGTGGATTGATGGATGGATAAATGGATGGATGGGGGGTGGATTGATGGATAGATAGATAAATGGATGAGGGGGGGGGGGTGGATTGATGGATAGATACATGGATGGGGTGGGGGGTGGATTGATGGATAGATAAATGGATGAGGGGGGGTGGATTGATGGATAGATAAATGGATGAGGGGGGGGTGGATTGATGGATGGATAAATGGATGGATGGGGGGTGGATTGATGGGGTGAAAGAGAGAGAGTTAGATATATAGATACATACAGTAGAAATGTATATCTCCTCTCTATCACCCCATTTTAATCCCTGACACTCTTTCACTACATCTGACATCCTCCTCCCCTCTGCTTGTCCCCTACTCCCCAAAGCCTTCCCTCTGTCCTCTTTCACTAAATCTGACATCATCCTCCCCTCTGCTTGTCCCCTACTCCCCAAAACATTCCCTCTGTCCTCTTTCACTAAATCTGACATCCTCCTCCCCTCTGCTTGTCCCCTACTCCCCAAAACATTCCCTCTGTCCTCTTTCACTAAATCTGACATTCTCCTCCCCTCTGCTTGTCCCGACTCCCCAAAACATTCCCTCTGTCCTCTTTCACTAAATCTGACATCATCCTCCCCTCTGCTTGTCCCTACTCCCCAAAACATTCCCTCTGTCGTCTTTCACTACATCTGACATCCTCCTCCCCTCTGCTTGTCCCCTACTCCCCAAAACATTCCCTCTGTCCTCTTTCATTAAATCTGACATCCTCCTCCCCTCTGCTTGCCCCTAGTCCCCACAGCATTCCTTCTCTTCTCTTTACTCTTCCCTTCCTCATCTTCATTCTCTCCCTGCCCTCCTTCCACCATCCCTTTCTCTCCTTGCCCTTCAGCCCTCCAGCCTCCTCCCCACCATCCCCCCTCTCTCTCTCTGCCCCTCATCTTCACTCTTTCTCTGTCCTCTTCTTTTCTCAGTCTCTTCCCCTCCTCATCTTCATTCTCTCTCTGCCTCCCTCCCTCCCTCCTCCTTCTGAACTCATTCCATCTCATGCTAGCGAGAAAGAGGACAGACAAAGTTGATTAGACAAGAACATTAGAACGTTCTGAGGGCGGACCAGAATAAGAACGAGGGCGGAGGGGTTGGGATGAGTTGGAACGACAAAACGTTCCGCCGTCTAGACATTGCTCGTGGTGAATCGCCCGGGTGGGCTTCTCCGTATCCGAAATGTGTGTGTGTGTGTGTGTGTGTGTGTGTGTGTGTGTGTGTGTGTGTGTGTGTGTGTGTGTGTGTGTGTGTGTGTGTGTGTGTGTGTGTGTGTGTGTGTGTGTGTGTGTGTGTGTGTGTGTGCGAAGCTGGAAAGGCAGCAAGGAGGAAATAGCATTCCGAATGGATCTGGAGCCAAAGCAGTTTTCTGATGGAAAAGAACCAAATGAACTGAAATTATCCAGACCTTCTCTAAAGACCATATTCCATCTTAAAGGGATAGTTCTCTCTATAGAACAGATTCCATCTTAAAGGGATAGTTCTCTCTATAGAACAGATTCCATCTTAAAGGGATAGTTCTCTCTAAAGACCATATTCCATCTTAAAGGGATAGTTCTCTCTAAAGACCATATTCCATCTTAAAGGGATAGTTCTCTCTAAAGACCATATTCCATCTTAAAGGGATAGTTCTCTCTATAGACCATATTCCATCTTAAAGGGATAGTTCTCTCTATAGACCATATTCCATCTTAAAGGGATAGTTCTCTCTATAGAACATATTCCATCTTAAAGGGATAGTTCTCTCTATAGAACATATTCCATCTTAAAGGGATAGTTCTCTCTATAGACCATATTCCATCTTAAAGGGATAGTTCTCTCTATAGACCATATTCCATCTTAAAGGGATAGTTCTCTCTATAGACCATATTCCATCTTAAAGGGATAGTTCTCGCTATAGAACATATTCCATCTTAAAAGGATAGTTCTCTCTATAGAACATTTTCCATCTTAAAGGGATAGTTCTCTCTATAGAACATATTCCATCTTAAAGGGATAGTTCTCTCTATAGACCATATTCCATCTTAAAGGGATAGTTCTCTCTATAGAACATTTTCCATCTTAAAGGGATAGTTCTCTCTATAGAACATATTCCATCTTAAAGGGATAGTTCTCTCTATAGACCATATTCCATCTTAAAGGGATAGTTCTCTCTATAGACCATATTCCATCTTAAAGGGATAGTTCTCTCTATAGACCATACATATTCCATCTTAAAGGGATAGTTCTCTCTCTAGACCATATTCCATCTTAAAGGGATAGTTCTCGCTATAGAACATATTCCATCTTAAAGGGATAGTTCTCTCTATAGAACATATTCCATCTTAAAGGGATAGTTCTCTCTATAGAACATATTCCATCTTAAAGGAATAGTTCTCTCTATAGAACATATTCCATCTTAAAGGGATAGTTCTCGCTATAGAACATATTCCATCTTAACGGGATAGTTCTCTCTATAGAACATTTTCCATCTTAAAGGGATAGTTCTCTCTATAGAACATATTCCATCTTAAAGGGATAGTTCTCTCTATAGACCATATTCCATCTTAAAGGGATAGTTCTCTCTATAGAACATTTTCCATCTTAAAGGGATAGTTCTCTCTAAAGAACATATTCCATCTTAAAGGGATAGTTCTCTCTATAGAACATATTCCATCTTAAAGGGATAGTTCTTATTGATGTTGCTGTGCTTTAAAGGGAGTCCAGAGACGAGCTGGGCCCATATCCCACCCCATCTGTTGTGGAGGTCTGTGCTGTGGGCACTGGGAGAAATCTACAGGCCTCCATCCCATATGAATGGGAAGTATTGGCACTGTCTAAATCCATTGGTGCCATTACTTTCCCACTGATGTGGGGTTGAGGACTACAGTTCCAAATCACATAAGAACATCAACAAATATAGATTTTTAGGGCGTGCCGCCCCTTTTAATATATGTTACTCTCTATTCTATTCTACTCTACACTACTCTATTCTACACTACTCTATTCTACTCTACTCTACTCTACTCTATTCTACACTACTCTATTCCACTCTACTCTATTCTACACTACTCTATTCCACTCTACTCTATTCTACACTACTCTACTCTATTCTACACTACTCTATTCCACTCTACTCTATTCTACACTACTCTACTCTATTTTACACTACTCCTATCCACTCTATTCTATTCTACTCTACACTACTCTATTCCACTCTACTCTATTCTACACTACTCTACTCTATTCTACACTACTCTATTCCACTCTACTCTATTCTACACTACTCTACTCTATTTTACACTACTCCTATCCACTCTATTCTATTCTACTCTACACTACTCTATTCTACACTACTCTACTCTATTCTACTCCGCTCTACTCTACTCTACACTACTATTTTCTACTCTACACTATTCTACTCTACTCTATGCTACTCTACTCTACTCTATTCCCCTCTACTCTATTCTACTCTACTCTGCTCTACCCCATTCCCCTCTACTCTATTCTACTCTACTCTACTCTACTCTATTCTACTATACTCTACTCTATTCTACTCTACCCAATTCTATTTTACTCTACTATATTCTATTCTATTTTACTCTACTCTATTCTACTCTATTTTACTCTACTCTATTCTACTCTACTCTATTCTACTCTACTCTACTCTACTCTACTCTATTCTACTCTATTTTACTCTACTCTATTCTACTCTACTCTACTCTACTCTATTCTACTCTATTTTACTCTACTCTATTCTATTCTACTCTACTCTATTTTACTCTAATCTATTCTACTCTACTCTACTCTATTCTACTCTATTCTACTCTATTTTACTCTACTCTATTCTACTCTACTCTACTCTATTCTACTCTACTATATTCTACTGTACTCTATTCTACTCTACTCTACTCTATTTTACTCTATTCTACTCTATTTTACTCTACTCTATTCTATTCTACTCTACTCTACTCTATTCTACTCTATTCTACTCTACTCTATTCTACTCTACTCTACTCTATTTTACTCCACTCTATTCTACTCCATTCTACTCTATTCTACTCTATTCTACTCTATTCTATTCTACTCTATTTTACTCTATTCTACTCTACTCTATTCTACTCTACTCTACTCTATTCTATTCTACTCTATTTTACTCTATTTTACTCTATTTTACTCTACTCTATTCTACTCTACTCTATTCTACTCTACTCTATTCTACTCTACTCTACTCTATTTTACTCTACTCTATTCTACTCTACTCTATTTTACTCTACTCTATTTTACTCTACTCTACACTATTATATTCTACTCTATACTACTCTATTCTACTCTACTATATTCTACTCTACTCTATTCTACTCTACTCTACTCTATTTTACTCTAATCTATTCTACTCTACTCTACTCTATTCTACTCTATTCTACTCTATTTTACTCTACTCTATTCTACTCTACTCTACTCTATTCTACTCTACTATATTCTACTGTACTCTATTCTACTCTACTCTACTCTATTTTACTCTATTCTACTCTATTTTACTCTACTCTATTCTATTCTACTCTACTCTACTCTATTCTACTCTATTCTACTCTACTCTATTCTACTCTACTCTACTCTATTTTACTCTACTCTATTCTACTCCATTCTACTCTATTCTACTCTATTCTACTCTATTCTACTCTATTCTATTCTACTCTATTTTACTCTATTCTACTCTACTCTACTCTATTCTACTATATTCTACTCTATTCTATTCTACTCTATTTTACTCTATTTTACTCTATTTTACTCTACTCTATTCTACTCTACTCTACTCTATTCTATTCTACTCTACTCTATTCTACTCTACTCTACTCTATTTTACTCTACTCTATTCTACTCTATTCTACTCTACTCTATTTTACTCTACTCTATTTTACTCTACTCTACACTATTATATTATACTCTATACTACTCTATTCTACTCTACTATATTCTACTCTACTCTATTCTACTCTACTCTACACTATTATATTCTACTCTATACTACTCTATTCTACTCTATTCTACTCTACTCTATTCTACTCTACTCTACACTATTATATTCTACTCTATACTACTCTATTCTACTCTACTATATTCTACTCTACTCTATTCTACTCTACTCTACACTATTATATTCTACTCTATACTACTCTATTCTACTCTATTCTACTCTACTCTATTTTACTCTACTCTACACTATTATATTCTACTCTATACTACTCTATTCTACTCTATTCTACTCTACTCTATTCTACTCTACTCTACCCAAGGCCAGGAATCGACATGAAGGATTCAAGGCTGTTCAGCATGATAAACATTGCAGGGGCCAGTTTTTTATTCAGGGCAGTTTTGACAAGAAGGCACATGTCTCCACACACACTAGCCTGTGGCAGCTACCATACACTATAGTGTATGTGTCTGTGTGTGTGTGTTCTGGAGTACCAGAGATGTCAAAAACATCCCCAAAAATCCATTGTAGTGTGTACTACCTCTCTACGGTGTTTCTTCTTTCCCCAAAAGGCCTCACAGGGAATTGACACAAAGAGATGTGTTACTGTGTGACAGACATCCACACAGCCATTTTCTTTAGAGCAATCTGAAGGGCCTGTGTCAACTACTACTGTACAGTGTTTTATATGTGTTGCTATGGAGTACCAGAGACAGGAGGCAACAGGACTGGGTGACAGAGGGTTTTAGGGTCTATCATCACAGAGAGACAGGAGTCAACAGGACTGGGTGTCAGAGGGTGTTAGGGTCTATCCCAACAGAGGAGAGACAGGAGGCAACAGGACTGGGTGACAGAGGGTTTTAGGGTCTATCCCAACAGAGGAGAGACAGGATGCAACAGGACTGGGTGACAGAGGGTTTTAGGGTCTATCCCAACAGAGGAGAGACAGGAGTCAACAGGACTGGGTGACAGAGGGTTTTAGGGTCTATCCCAACAGAGGAGAGACAGGAGGCAACAGGACTGGGTGACAGAGGGTGTTAGGGTCTATCCCAACAGAGGAGAGACAGGAGGCAACAGGACTGGGTGACAGAGGGTTTTAGGGTCTATCCCAACAGAGGAGAGACAGGAGGCAACAGGACTGGGTGACAGAGGGTGTTAGGGCCTATCCCAACAAAGGAGAGACAGGAGGCAACAGGACTGGGTGACAGAGGGTTTTAGGGTCTATCCCAACAGAGGAGAGACAGGAGGCAACAGGACTGGGTGTCAGAGGGTCTATCCCAACAGAGGAGAGACAGGAGGCAACAGGACTGGGTGACAGAGGGTTTTAGGGTCTATCCCAACAGAGGAGAGACAGGAGGCAACAGGACTGGGTGTCAGAGGGTCTATCCCAACAGAGGAGAGACAGGAGGCAACAGGACTGGGTGACAGAGGGTTTTAGGGTCTATCCCAACAGAGGAGAGACAGGAGGCAACAGGACTGGGTGACAGAGGGTGTTAGGGTCTATCCCAACAGAGGAGAGACAGGAGGCAACAGGACTGGGTGACAGAGGGTCTATCCCAACAGAGGAGAGACAGGAGTCAACAGGATTGGGTGACAGAGGGTGTTAGGGTCTATCCCAACAGAGGAGAGACAGGAGTCAACAGGACTGGGTGTCAGAGGGTTTTAGGGTCTATCCCAACAGAGGAGAGACAGGAGGCAACAGGACTGGGTGTCAGAGGGTGTTAGGGTCTATCCCAACAGAGGAGAGACAGGAGGCAACAGGACTGGGTGACAGAGGGTTTTAGGGTCTATCCCAACAGAGGAGAGACAGGAGGCAACAGGACTGGGTGACAGAGGGTTTTAGGGTCTATCCCAACAGAGGAGAGACAGAAGGCAACAGGACTGGGTGTCAGAGGGTGTTAGGGTCTA
>NC_092091.1:87889056-87894056 GCF_045679555.1 Salvelinus alpinus | reverse complement strand
CATCCACTATGGTTACCCATCCACTATGGTTACCCATCCACTATGTTACCCATCCACTATGTTACCCATCCACTATGGTACCCATCCACTATGGTTACCCATCCACTATGGTTACCCATCCACTATGTTACCCATCCACTATGTTACCCATCCACTATGGTTACCCATCCACTATGGTTACCCATCCACTATGTTACCCATCCACTATGGTTACCCATCCACTATGGTTACCCATCCACTATGGTTACCCATCCACTATGTTAGCCATCTGCTATGGTTACCCATCCACTATGGTTACCCATCCACTATGGTTACCCATCCACTATGTTACCCATCCACTATGGTTACCCATCCACTATGGTTACCCATCCACTATGGTTACCCATCCACTATGTTAGCCATCTGCTATGGTTACCCATCCACTATGTTACCCATCCACTATGGTTACCCATCCACTATGGTTACCCATCCACTATGTTACCCATCCACTATGGTTACCCATCCACTATGGTTACCCATCCACTATGTTACCCATCCACTATGTTACCCATCTGCTATGGTTACCCATCCACTATGGTTACCCATCCACTATGGTACCCATCCACTATGGTACCCATCCACTATGGTTACCCATCCACTATGGTTACCCATCCACTATGTTACCCATCTGCTATGGTTACCCATCCACTATGGTACCCATCCACTATGGTACCCATCCACTATGGTTACCCATCCACTATGGTACCCATCCACTATGGTTACCCATCCACTATGGTTACCCATCCACTATGGTACCCATCCACTATGGTACCCATCCACTATGGTTACCCATCCACTATGGTTACCCATCCACTATGGTACCCATCCACTATGGTTACCCATCCACTATGGTACCCATCCACTATGGTTACCCATCCACTATGTTACCCATCCACTATGTTACCCATCCACTATGGTTACCCATCCACTATGGTTACCCATCCACTATGGTTACCCATCCACTATGGTACCCATCCACTATGGTTACCCATCCACTATGGTACCCATCCACTATGTTACCCATCCACTATGTTACCCATCCACTATGGTTACCCATCCACTATGGTTACCCATCCACTATGGTTACCCATCCACTATGGTACCCATCCACTATGGTTACCCATCCACTATGGTTACCCATCCACTATGTTACCCATCCACTATGTTACCCATCCACTATGGTTACCCATCCACTATGGTACCCATCCACTATGGTTACCCATCCACTATGGTTACCCATCCACTATGGTTACCCATCCACTATGGCTACCCATCCACTATGACTCCGCCCACTATGGCTCCGCCCACTAGCATTTCTTCTGAATTAATTTTCCTCGTAGAACGTGAACACATTCTGCCGTTCTGATTGGTCCCTGAAGCTGATGGGTTTGGATAAGAGTCGATCTACATGAATCATGAATCAGGCCATTTTTTGACGTCAGCACACAGGAGTTGTAGGATGGGAGGATCGGACTGATGCCAGTAGACCACAGGACTTACATTCAGGAGGAGGCAAGTTCTTCCCCAGGAGGTGGAGGATTTAAAACAACGTCCGTCTTTAATTAACGGTTAAGATCAAACGGATCGACACGTTGAGGTGGACATTCAGCGAGGACTCAACACTACTGTCACCCACTAAGAAATGATTTAACAAACACCTGTCTTCCCTCTGCTGTAGCCTCTGACCTACCAGACGTTCCCTACTGGAGGGTGGTAGATAGTCACAGTAGTCCACCACTGAGAATACACACACACATGCTCGCACACACACACACACACACACACACACACACACACACACACACACACACACACACACACACACACACACACACACACACACACACACACACACACACACGCACACACACACACACACACACACGCACACACACACACACACAGAGAGAGATAGTAGCCTAAGAACTGCAGCATGGGCACATTTGAGGCTCTCAGCCCGGAGGCTGAGGAAACATGTCATCTGCTGTCCCAGTGATAAGCTCAGTGTGTGTGTGTGTGTGAGTGTCTGTGAGTGCACGAGTGTGTGTGTGTATGTGTGATGGGGGTTGACAGGATAGCCCAGTCCAGTCAGCACTCATTAGTAAAGGAGAGGATCCCTGAATGAGGAATGACCTCTCATTACTGGAACACACACACACACACACACACACACACACATACACACACACACACACACACACACACAGGCCCGTCTTATTGATCAGGTCGATGGGAAAAGGTTTCACACACACACACACACACACACACACACACACACACACACACACACACACACACACACACACACACACACACACACACACACACACACACACACACACACACACACACACACACACACACACACACACAGGCCCATCTTATTGATCAAGTCGATGGGAAAAGGTTTCACACACACACACACACACACACACACACACACACACACACACACACACACACAGGCCCATCTTATTGATCAGGTCGATGGGAAAAGGTTTCACACACACACACACACACACACACACACACACACACACACACACACACACACACACACACACACACACACACACACACACACACACACACACAGGCCCATCTTATTGATCAGGTCGATGGGAAAAGGTTTCACACTGAACTGTAGTGAACATCAGTTTTATTGATTGATATTGATCATCTTTTACTGTATATATTTTTTTACCTCTTCAAACATTATAATTTTCACCTGGAACTTCATTATATTGTTATGAAGTTGAAACAGAACAAATAATTATGATTAGAGGTTAATATGAAGGATAGCATACAGAGAGTTACCTGGGGGAGGCAGGTAGACTAGTGGTTAGAGTGTTGGACTAGTAACCGAAAGGTTGCTAGATCGAATCCATAAGCTGACAAGGTAAAAATCTGTTATTCTGCCCCTGAACAAGGCAGTTAAACCCACTGTATTGTAAATAATAATTTGTTCTTAACTGACTTGCCTCGTTAAATAAAGATTAAATAATAAAAAAAACTGCAATACATAAATTCAGAAAACAATTTTCAAACGTACTGCACATTAAATGCCATTAACTAATCAAACATTTACATAATGTACCTTTACACAGGCAGCCCAATTCTGATCTTTTAACCAGTTACTATACAACCAACAATATCAGAATTGGGCTGCCTGTGTAATGGCAGCCGGACACTGTTACTCTGTGCATTACTAATGAAGTAAATACCAGACTATATGGATTTATTGAAGCCTATAAAATCAGCTATAAAATAACAAACAGGTTTGACTTCAGTTTAAAGCTTATCCAATGATAATAATAGCCACGGGCTTAACCATTCATTCGTCCGTGTCTACATAATGACGTGTGACAGCTTACTGGACGGGGTTCATAAACCGTCAGACGGAACACATGGAACACATGGAACTGCAGAACCTTTTCTGGAACCGCGGAACAATAGAATCACGGCGTCATAATGGAATGATTTGACCGGTGGGCTGGGCCATATGTTGCTGTGGGCCGTGTTCCTGTTAGGATGCCTTCCAAGTGGTACCCTTTATAGTGCACTACTTTGGACCAGGGCCCATATAGGGAATAGGGGGGGGGGGGGGTGCCATTTGGGACGCGGACTAGGACAGCTGGTCTAAACAGCTCATGTTGCATTGAGTTAAGCAGCAATCGATCAGAACGGGTTGAGGTCATTGAGTGGTTTGACTAAAGGTGATGGAGCGTGAGACACTGTTGTGTTTTAACTAGTTACAATCCATTAGTAGGATGTTGAGAGAGACTGTTGTGTTTTAACTAGTTACAATCCATTAGCAGGATGTTGAGACACTGTTGTGTTTTAACTAGTTACAATCCATTAGCAGGATGTTGAGAGAGACTGTTGTGTTTTAACTAGTTAACTAGGACCATTAGCAGGATGTTGAGAGGCTGTTGTGTTTTAACTAGTTACAATCCATTAGCAGGATGTTGAGAGACACTGTTGTGTTTTAACTAGTTACAATCCATTAGTAGGATGTTGAGAGAGACTGTTGTGTTTTAACTAGTTACAATCCATTAGCAGGATGTTGAGAGAGACTGTTGTGTTTTAACTAGTTACAATCCATTAGTAGGATGTTGAGAGACACTGTTGTGTTTTAACTAGTTACAATCCATTAGTAGGATGTTGAGAGACACTGTTGTGTTTTAACTAGTTACAATCCATTAGTAGGATGTTGAGAGACACTGTTGTGTTTTAACTAGTTACAATCCATTAGCAGGATGTTGAGAGAGACTGTTGTGTTTTAACTAGTTACAATCCATTAGTAGGATGTTGAGAGAGACTGTTGTGTTTTAACTAGTTACAATCCATTAGTAGGATGTTGAGAGAGACTGTTGTGTTTTAACTAGTTACAATCCATTAGTAGGATGTTGAGAGAGACTGTTGTGTTTTAACTAGTTACAATCCATTAGCAGGATGTTGAGAGACACTGTTGTGTTTTAACTAGTTACAATCCATTAGTAGGATGTTGAGACACTGTTGTGTTTTAACTAGTTACAATCCATTAGCAGGATGTTGAGAGAGACTGTTGTGTTTTAACTAGTTACAATCCATTAGTAGGATGTTGAGAGAGACTGTTGTGTTTTAACTAGTTACAATCCATTAGCAGGATGTTGAGAGACACTGTTGTGTTTTAACTAGTTACAATCCATTAGCAGGATGTTGAGACACTGTTGTGTTTTAACTAGTTACAATCCATTAGCAGGATGTTGAGAGAGACTGTTGTGTTTTAACTAGTTACAATCCATTAGCAGGATGTTGAGAGACACTGTTGTGTTTTAACTAGTTACAATCCATTAGTAGGATGTTGAGAGACACTGTTGTGTTTTAACTAGTTACAATCCATTAGTAGGATGTTGAGAGACACTGTTGTGTTTTAACTAGTTACAATCCATTAGTAGGATGTTGAGAGAGACTGTTGT
>NC_092091.1:87828504-87883956 GCF_045679555.1 Salvelinus alpinus | reverse complement strand
AGGCTCAAATAGAAACATATATACAGTTGAAGTCAGAAGTTTACATGCACTTAGGTTGGAGTCATTAAAACTTGTTTTTCAACTACTCCACAAATTTCTTGTTAACAAACTATAGCTTTGGCAAGTTGGTTAGGACATCTACTTTGTGCATGACACAAGTCATTTTTCCAACAATTGTTTACAGACAGATTATTTCACTTATAATTCACTGTATCACAATTCCAGTGGGCCAGAAGTTTACATACACTAAGTTGACTGTGCCTTTAAACAGCTTGGAAAATTCCAGAAAATGATGTCATGGCTTTAAAAGCTTCTGATAGGCTAATTGACATCATTTGAGTCAATTGGAGGTGTACCTGTGGATGTATTTCAAGGCCTACCTTCAAACTCAGTGCCTCTTTGCTTGACATCATGGGAAAATCAAAAGAAATCAGCCAAGACCTCAGAATTTTTTGTTGTTGACCTCCACAGGTCTGGTTCATCCTTGGGAACAATTTCCAAACACCTGAAGGTACCACGTTCATCTGTACAAACAATAGTACACAAGTATAAACACCATGGGACCACGCAGCCGTCAAACCGATCAGGAAGGAGATGCGTTCTGTCTCCTAGAGATGAACGTACTTTGGTGCAAAAAGTGCAAATCAATCCCAGAACAACAGCAAAGGACCTTGTGAAGATGCTGGAGGAAATGGGTACAAAAGTATCTATATCCACATTAAAACAAGTCCTATATCGACATAACCTGAAAGGCCGCTCAGCAAGGAAGAAGTCACTGCTCCAAAACCTCCATAAAAAATCCAGACAATGGTTTGCAACTGCACATGGGGACAAAGATCGTACTTTTTGGAGAAATGTCCTCTGGTCTGATGAAACAAAAATGGAACTGTTTGGCCATAATGACCATCGTTATGTTTGGAGGAAAAGGGGGAGGCTTGTATGCCAAAGAACAGCATCCCAACCGTGAAGCACGGGGGTGGCAGCATCAAGTTGGGGGGGGGTGCTTTGCTGCAGGAGGGACTGGTGCACTTCACAAAATAGATGGCATCATGACGGAGGAAAATTATGTGGATATATTGAAGCAACATCTCAAGACATCAGTCAGGAAGTTAAAGCTTGGTCGCAAATGGGTCTTCCAAATGGACAATGACCCCAAGCATACTTCCAAAGTTGTGGCAAAATGGCTTAAGGACAACAAAGTCAAGGTATTGGAGTGGCCATCACAAAGCCCTGACCTCAATCCTAGAGAAAATTTGTGGGTAAAACTGAAAAAGCGTGTGCGTGCAAGGAGGCCTACAAACCTGACTCGGTTACACCAGCTCTGTCAGGAGCAATGGGCCACAATTCACCCAACTTATTGTGGGAAGGTTGTGGAAGGCTACCCGAAACGTTTGACCCAAGTTAAACAATTTAAAGGCAATGCTACCAAATACTAATTGAGTGTATGTAAACTTCTGACCCACTGGGAATGTGATGAAAGAAATAAAAGCTGAAAAAAATAATTATATCTACTATTATTCTGACATTTCACAAAGTGGTGATCCTAAATGACCTAAAACAGGGAATTCTTACGAGGATTAAATGTCAGGAATTGTGAAAAACTGAATTTAAATGTATTTGGCTAAGGTGTATGTAAACTTCTGACTTCAACTGTATCTTGTTGTTTCTTGATGTTTCAGGCCTTAAGGCTGAGAGACAACTGATCTAGATGGAGTCTATCACACACACACTCTCACACACACACTCTCACACACACTCTCACACATACACACACCATATTGACCTTCTCTATGTCCCATTTCTGGGTGTGCGTGTGCAATGTTTGATGTATGTGTCACTATGACTGTCCCTCGCAGTATGCATTTCTCAGTGTGTGTGTGTGTGTGTTACATGTGTGTGTGTGTGTGTGTGTGTGTGTGTGTGTGTGTGTGAGTGTGTGTGTGTGTGCGTGTATCTCTGCATATGTGTGTGTGTGTGTGTGTGTGTGGTTACGTGTATTTGTGTGTGTGTGTGTGTGTGTGTGTGTGGTTACGTGTATTTGTGTGTGTGTGTGTGCGCATCTCTGCTTTGAGATTAAGTGTGTGTGTATCTCTGCTTGTGTGTGTGTGTGTGTGTGTGTGTGTGTGTGTGTGTGTGTGTGTGTGTGTGTGTGTGTGTGTGTGTGTGTGTGTGTGTGTGTGTGTGTGTGTGTGTGTGTGTGTGTGTGTGTGTGTGTGTGTGTGTGTGTGTGTGTGTGTGTGTGTGTGTGTGTGTGTGTGTGTGTGTGTGTGTCTGCGCCTCAGTAGATGTAGTGACGTTGAGCTCATTCAGATTCCAGGCTGTATCCGTGTAACTATGACGCTAATCAGAGCCCGGGACAGGAGCGGAGGAAGAACGGGGTTGCTATGGTTACTATGACAGGGAGCGAGAGGACGAGTGGCG
The DNA here is from genome assembly GCF_045679555.1 of Salvelinus alpinus. Taxonomy (NCBI): domain Eukaryota; kingdom Metazoa; phylum Chordata; class Actinopteri; order Salmoniformes; family Salmonidae; genus Salvelinus; species Salvelinus alpinus. The sequence goes on along the minus strand of NC_092091.1, from coordinate 87,881,535 downwards.
GTGGGGATGTGGAGGGGGGGGGGGGGCTGTAGATCACAAGTTTATGTCAAGAATGGTAGTATTGTGTTTAATGCAGGTATCTCTGCTTTAGCACCAGCTAGCCTAGTGGTTACAGGGCCAGAAGGTTGCTAGGTCTCATCCCCCGAGCTGACAAGGTTAAAATCTGTTAACCCACTGTTCCCCGGTAGGCCGTCATTGTAAATAAAAAATGTGTTCTTATAACTGACTTGCCTAGATTAATAAAGGTTAAATAAAAAACAATTTTAGAAATGGTTGTGTACAAGTGTGTGTGAGAGAGAGAGAGAGAATTAAATAAAAACTATTTTAGAAATGGTTGTGTACAAGTGTGTGAGAGAGAGAGAGAGAGAATTAAATAAAAACAATTTTAGAAATGGTTGTGTACAAGTGTGTGAGAGAGAGAGAGAGAATTAAATAAAAACAATTTTAGAAATGGTCGTGTACAAGTGTGTGAGAGAGAGAGAGAATTAAATAAAAACTATTTTAAAAATGGTTGTGTACAAGTGTGTGAGAGAGAGAGAAGGCTTTCAGAGGGGCAACATGAGAGTCCTTCAGTGTGTATTCTGTTCCCAGTACCACCGGTGGATTCTACAGGGCTCAACAACAACAACAAGTTGAAATCACACACATATAGACCGACCACCCCAAGATGTAACTAATACCAGGGTCCAAGCAGAGAGAGACTGGCTGTGTTTACATTTACCTGTCTTATATCTCCTCCCTCTCTCTATACAGCGGTGAGTCGAGCCCCTGTCCCCATGGCGGTGGTCCGTAGGGAACTGTCCTGTGAGTCTTACCCCATCGAGCTGCGCTGCCCGGGCACAGACGTCATCATGATTGACAGTGCCAACTACGGACGCACCGACGACAAGATCTGTGACTCGGACCCGGCACAGATGGAAAATACTAGATGTTACCTGCCCGACGCATACAAGATCATGTCGCTCAGGTGAGCTGATCTGGAATTATAGTTCTATGTATGTCTGTCTGTCTGTCTGTTCATCTATCCATCCGTTGAAGATCATGTCGCTCAGGTGAGCTGATCTAGAATTCTAGTTCTATGTCTGTCTATCTGTCTGTTTATCTATCCATCCGTTGAAGATCATGTCGCTCAGGTGAGCTGATCTAGAATTATAGTTCTATGTCTGTCTGTCTGTCTGTCTGTCTGTTCATCTATCCATCCGTTGAAGATCATGTCGCTCAGGTGAGCTGATCTAGATTTATAGTTCTATGTCTGTCTGTCTGTTCATCTATCCATCCGTTGAAGATCATGTCGCTCAGGTGAGCTGATCTAGAATTATAGTTCTATGTCTGTCTGTCTGTCTGTTCATCTATCCATCCGTTGAAGATCATGTCCCTCAGGTGAGCTGATCTAGAATTCTAGTTCTATGTCTGTCTGTCTGTCTGTTCATCTATCCATCCGTTGAAGATCATGTCCCTCAGGTGAGCTGATCTAGAATTCTAGTTCTATGTCTGTCTGTATGTCTGTCTGTTCATCTATCCATCCGTTGAAGATCATGTCCCTCAGGTGAGCTGATCTAGAATTCTAGTTCTATGTCTGTCTGTATGTCTGTCTGTTCATCTATCCATCCGTTGAAGATCATGTCCCTCAGGTGAGCTGATCTAGAATTATAGAAAGCTGTGATGATTATTTCATGTCATTTTGGCTATTCTCTGTGTACTGTATAGATGAGACGGTCCATCTATCCTCAGACTGAATTGTTCAAGGTTAGATATGCAGATCTGGAATGTGTTTCTAGGTGGTGCTGTGGGCAGACTAAAGCTAACAGCTTCCTCCGTCGTTATCTAGTCCCCTCTCCTCTCCCTGGTCCTCTCTCTCTCCTTTCCCTGGTCCTCTCTCTCTCCTTTCCCTGGTCCTCTCTCTCTCCTTTCCCTGGTCCTCTCTCTCTCCTTTCCCTGGTCCTCTCTCTCTCCTTTCCCTGGTCCTCTCTCTCTCCTTTCCCTGGTCCTCTCTCTCTCCTCTTCCTGGTCCTCTCTCTCCTCTCCCTGGTCCTATATCTCTCCTCTCCCTGGTCCTCTCTCTCTCCTTTCCCTGGTCCTCTCTCTCCTTTCCCTGGTCCTCTCTCTCTCCTCTCCCTGGTCCTCTCGCTCTCCTCTCCCTGGTCCTCTCTCTCTCCTCTCCCTGGTCCTCTCTCTCCTCTCCCTGGTCCTCTCTCTCCTCTCCTCTCCTCTCCTCTCCCTGGTCCTCTTTCTCCTCTCCTTCTCCCCCTCTCTGTATCCATGTCTTCACCCCTCTCTCTATCCCTCCCCCTCTTCCTCCTCCATTTCTCTCTCTCTATCATAAGCACCTTTCCATCATGCTGTGCTGCTCTGCCTGCGGTTGCTTTGGCCTGGCCGGCCACCTGCTCAGACAGATGCAGTGTGTGGTTCTAGCTATCCATAATTCATGCACGCACGCACGCACACACACACACACACACATACACACACACACACACACGCACACGCACACACACACGCACACACACACACACACACCCGGGGGCTAGAGCAGACAGTTCGCTCCAGTTATATGAGCCAGTGGGAATCACCCAAATATTCCACTATTCCCTATATAGTGAACTACTAGTGACCAGAGCCCTATGGGCCCAGCTGCTATCTGTGTGCTCCCATATTCCCTCCCCCATAGGGATACTCAGGGTTGAAGGGGAAACGAAGATGCTGCCATGGAAGTTCCACTTAATATGTGTGGTGATTATAGAGGGACTTCACGGAATGTTGTGTTGTTGAGTAGATGATTCTTATGCTAAATTCAAAATGGCTGCCTAGGAATTCTGATATCTTTGAATGCTCTTTTCTTGTTCTTCATCCCTCTCTATTTACATCCATTTCTATTTTAAATTCTATATTTCGGCTGGGCTCTCGTTTTGAGTGTCACAAAGGACTGTCTCATCAGATGGATGGAATTGTTAGAACACTGGGAAGTTCTAATGGAATTTTTAGAACACTGGGCAGTTCTAATGGAATTGTTAGAACACTGGGCTGTTCTAATGGAATTGTTAGAACACTGGGCTGTTCTAATGGAATTGTTAGAACAATGAGCAGTTCTAATGGAATTGTTAGAACACTGGGCAGTTCTAATGGAATTGTTAGAACAATGAGCAGTTCTAATGGAATTGTTAGAACACTGGGCTGTTCTAATGGAATTGTTAGAACACTGGGCCGTTCTAATGGAATTGTTAGAACAATGAGCAGTTCTAATGGAATTGTTAGAACACTGGGCTGTTCTAATGGAATTGTTAGAACAATGAGCAGTTGTAATGGAATTGTTAGAACACTGGGCTGTTCTAATGGAATTGTTAGAACAAAGAGCAGTTCTAATGGAATTGTTAAAACACTGGGCAGTTCTAATGGAATTGTTAAAACACTGGGCAGTTGTAATGGAATTGTTAAAACACTGGGCAGTTGTAATGGAATTGTTAGAACACTGGGCAGTTGTAATGGAATTGTTAAAACACTGGGCAGTTCTAATGGAATTGTTAAAACACTGGGCAGTTCTAATGGAATTGTTAAAACACTGGGCAGTTCTAATGGAATTGTTAAAACACTGTGCAGTTGTAATGTAATTGTTAAAACACTGGGCAGTTGTAATGTAATTGTTAAAACACTGGGCAGTTGTAATGCAATTGTTAAAACACTGGGCAGTTCTAATGGAATTGTTAGAACACTGGGCAGTTGTAATGGAATTGTTAAAACACTGGGCAGTTGTAATGGTATTGTTAGAACACTGGGCTGTTCTAATGGAATTGTTAAAACACTGGGCAGTTCTAATGGAATTGTTAAAACACTGGGCAGTTCTAATGGAATTGTTAAAACACTGTGCAGTTGTAATGGAATTGTTAAAACACTGGGCAGTTCTAATGGAATTGTTAAAACACTGGGCAGTTGTAATGGTATTGTTAGAACACTGGGCTGTTCTAATGGAATTGTTAAAACACTGGGCAGTTCTAATGGAATTGTTAAAACACTGGGCAGTTCTAATGGAATTGTTAAAACACTGTGCAGTTCTAATGGAATTGTTAGAACACTGGGCAGTTCTAATGAAATTGTTAGAACACTGGGCCGTTCTAATGGAATTGTTAGAACACTGGGCCGTTCTAATGGAATTGTTAGAACACTGGGCCGTTCTAATGGAATTGTTAGAACGCTGGGCTGTTCTAATGGAATTGTTAGAACACTGGGCAGTTCTAATGAAATTGTTAGAACACTGGGCCGTTCTAATGGAATTGTTAGAACACTGGGCCGTTCTAATGGAATTGTTAGAACAATGAGCAGTTCTAATGGAATTGTTAGAACACTGGGCAGTTGTAATGGAATTGTTAGAACACTGGGCAGTTCTAATGGAATTGTTAGAACACTGGGCAGTTCTAATGGAATTGTTAGAACACTGGGCAGTTCTAATGGAATTGTTAGAACACTGGTCAGTTGTAATGGAATTGTTAGAACACTGGGCAGTTCTAATGGAATTGTTAGAACACTATGCAGTTGTAATGGAATTTTTAGAACACTGGGCAGTTCTAATGGAATTGTTAGAACACTATGCAGTTGTAATGGAATTTTTAGAACACTGGGCAGTTGTAATGGAATTGTTAGAACACTGGGCAGTTGTAATGTAATTGTTCGAACACTGGGCAGTTGTAATGTAATTGTTAAAACACTGGGCAGTTCTAATGGAATTGTTAGAACACTGGGCCGTTCTAATGGAATTGTTAGAACACTGGGCAGTTGTAATGTAATTGTTCGAACACTGGGCAGTTCTAATGGAATTGTTAGAACACTGGGCAGTTCTAATGAAATTGTTAGAACACTGGGCCGTTCTAATGGAATTGTTAGAACACTGGGCCGTTCTAATGGAATTGTTAGAACACTGGGCAGTTCTAATGGAATTGTTCGAACACTGGGCAGTTGTAATGTAATTGTTAGAACACTGGGCAGTTGTAATGGAATTGTTAGAACACTGGGCAGTTGTAATGTAATTGTTAAAACACTGGGCAGTTGTAATGGAATTGTTAAAACACTGGGCAGTTGTAATGGAATTGTTAAAACACTGGGCAGTTGTAATGGAATTGTTAAAACACTGGGCAGTTGTAATGGAATTGTTAGAACACTTGGCAGTTGTAATGGAATTTTTAGAACACTGGGCAGTTCTAATGGAATTGTTAGAACACTGGGCAGTTCTAATGGAATTGTTAGAACACTGGTCAGTTGTAATGGAATTGTTAGAACACTGGTCAGGTGTAATGGAATTGTTAAAACACTGGTCAGTTGTAATGGAATTGTTAGAACACTGGGCAGTTGTAATGGAATTGTTAGAACACTGGGCAGTTGTAATGGAATTGTTAGAACACTGGGCCGTTCTAATGGAATTGTTAGAACACTGGGCAGTTGTAATGGAATTGTTAGAACACTGGGCAGTTGTAATGGAATTGTTAGAACACTGGGCCGTTCTAATGGAATTGTTAGAACACTGGGCAGTTCTAATGGAATTGTTTGAACACTGGGCCGTTCTAATGGAATTGTTAGAACACTGGGCAGTTCTAACGGAATTGTTAGAACACTGGGCCGTTCTAATGGAATTGTTAGAACACTGGGCCGTTCTAATGGAATTGTTAGAACACTGGGCAGTTCTAATGGAATTGTTTGAACACTGGGCAGTTCTAATGGAATTGTTAGAACACTGGGCAGTTCTAATGGAATTGTTAGAACACTGGGCCGTTCTAATGGAATTGTTAGAACACTGGGCCGTTCTAATGGAATTGTTAGAACACTGGGCAGTTCTAATGGAATTGTTAGAACACTGGGCAGTTCTAATGGAATTGTTAGAACACTGGGCCGTTCTAATGGAATTGTTAGAACACTGGGCAGTTCTAATGGAATTGTTAGAACACTGGGCAGTTCTAATGGAATTGTTAGAACACTGGCCAGTTCTAATGGAATTGTTAGAACACTGGGCAGTTCTAATGGAATTGTTAGAACACTGGGCCGTTCTAATGGAATTGTTAGAACACTGGGCCGTTCTAATGGAATTGTTAGAACACTGGGCAGTTCTAATGGAATTGTTAGAACACTGGGCAGTTGTAATGGAATTGTTAGAACACTGGGCCATTCTAATGGAATTGTTAAAACACTGGGCAGTTCTAATGGAATTGTTAGAACACTGGGCAGTTCTAATGGAATTGTTAGAACACTGGGCTGTTCTAATGGAATTGTTAGAACACTGGGCCGTTCTAATGGAATTGTTAGAACACTGGGCCGTTCTAATGGAATTGTTAGAACACTGGGCAGTTCTAATGGAATTGTTAGAACACTGGGCTGTTCTAATGGAATTGTTAGAACACTGGGCCGTTCTAATGGAATTGTTAGAACACTGGGCAGTTCTAATGGAATTGTTAGAACACTGGGCAGTTCTAATGGAATTGTTAAAACACTGGGCAGTTGTAATGGAATTGATTGTACAGTGGGCCGCTCCATTGTAGACAGAGAACAGTGAGAGGACTATGAGGATTGGTGCTGGTGGAGTGTGTGGGGTCTGTATAACTCTGGGTGGAAGGTGATAAAGTGATGTGTTCTGGGGAGGAGGTTTACTCTAAACACCTCAACCACTTGGTTTTAGTTAAGGAGAGAACAATTGAACTATCTTACTACACACACACACACACACACACACACACACACACACACACACACACACACACACACACACACACACACACACACACACACACACACACACACACACACACAGATGCACACACACACACACACACACACACACACACCCACACACACACACACACACACACACACACACACACACACACACACACACACACACACACACACACACACACACACACACACACACACACACACACTGTAGACTCCCGTATTCCTGCCAAAGTTAGAATATTTATTTTGGATCTTAAACCCCCCACATCTCTCCCACACATTCCTCTCTGTATCTCTCTCTGATATAAGTCCCGCTGCACATTGGAAAAACACTTCAACCAAAAGACGAGAGAGTGTTCTTCATCCCTGTCTTCCCCTCTCCTCCTTTATTATCCATTCCTCCTCATTCCTCTCCTCCTTCGCTCCCTCATTTATTATCCATTCCTCCTCATTCCTCTCCTCCTTCGCTCCCTCATTTATTATCCATTCCTCCTCATTCCTCTCCTCCTTCGCTCCCTCATTTATTATCCATTCCTCCTCATTCCTCTCCTCCTTCGCTCCCTCATTTATTATCCATTCCTCCTCATTCCTCTCCTCCTTCGCTCCCTCATTCATTATCCATTCCTCCTCATTCCTCTCCTCCTTCGCTCCCTCATTCATTATCCATTCCTCCTCATTCCTCTCCTCCTTCGCTCCCTCATTTATTATCCATTCCTCTCCTCCCTCCTCATTTTCCATATATTCCTCTCCTATGTCCCCTTACTCACTCTCCACTGTCCCCTCCCTCACTCCCTCTCCACTGTCCCCCCATCACTCCCTTTCTGCTGTCCCCTCCCTCACTCACTCTCCTCTGTCCCCTCCCTCACTCCCTCTCCACTGTCCCCTCCCTCACTCACTCTCCACTTTCCACTCCCTCACTCCCTCACTCCCTCTTCTCTGTACTCCCCTCACTCCCTCTCCTCTGTCCCCTCCCTCACTCACTCTCCACTGTCCCCTCCCTCTCTCCCTCCCTTCTGTCTCCTCCCTCACTCCCTCTCCACTGTCCCCCCATCACCCCCTTTCCGCTGTCCACCCCCTCTCCTCTGTCCCCTCCCTCACTCACTCTCCACTTTCCACTCCCTCACTCCCTCTCCACTGTCATCTCCCTCCATTTCTCTCCTCTCTCCCTCCATCTCTCTCCTCTCTCCCTCCATTTCTCTCCTCTCTCCCTCCATTTCTCTTCTCTCTCCCTCCATTTCTCTCCTCTCTCTCTCTCTCCCTCCAATCTCTCCGTCTCTCCTCTCTCCCTCCAATCTCTCCGTCTCTCCTCTCTCACTCCAACTCTCTCCTCTCTCCCTCCATCTCTCTCCTCTCTCCCTCCATCTCTCTCCTCCTTCCCACCATCTCTGTCCTCTCCCACCATCTCGCTCCTCTCTCCCCCCTCTCCCTCCATCTCTCTCCTCTCCCTGTGTGGTTCAGATGAGAGTTGCGTGGGGCTGTGCGCCAAGGCCCGTGGCGAAGCAGGGGCCTCAATTTGGCCTTGGCCCCAGTTAGGGCCACCTGTGCCAGGATGGATGGCTGGAGGCTGCCCCTGGTCTGGCCCCAGCCCAATAATCATTGGCACCTCTGGCCCCTGGAGGCGCTTGCACTCACTGAAGAGTGTGTGTGTGTTCCAACTCCAACATACACACACACTCACACACACTACTGACGCGTCACCTCTCCAGCATGGTCAACCTCCTCTGGCAGCCTGTCTCTGTAGAACTCTGTCTCAGCCTTCACAGCACCAGGCGGTGTGTAGTGTGTGTAGTGTGTAGTGTGTGTAGTGTGTAGTGTGTGTAGTGTGTGTAGTGCACGTGTAGTGTGTTTTGTGTGTGTGTGTGTAGGGTGTGTGTAGTGTGTTTTGTGTGTGTGTGTTTAGGGTGTGTGTAGTGTGTGTATGTAGTGTGTTTAGTGTGTGTGTGTGCGTAGTGTGTGTGTAGTGTGTGTAGTGTGTGTGCCATATACACTATGTATACAGCAGTATGTGGACACCCCTTCAAATTAGTGGATTAATCTATTTTAGGCACACCCGTTGCTGACAGGTGTATAAAATCGAGCACACAGTCATGCAATCTCCATAGACAAACATTGGCAGTAGAATGGCCTTACTGAAGAGCTCAGTGACTTTCAACACGGCAACACAGTCAGTTTGTCAGATTTCTGCCCTGCTAGAGCTGCCCCAGTCAACTGTAAGCGCTGTTATTGTGAAGTGGAAACGTCTAGGAGCAACAACGGCTCAGTTGTGAAGTGGTAGACCACACACGCTCACAGAACGGGACCGCCGAGTGCTGGAGCACGTTGCAACACTCACTACCGAGTTCCAAACTGCCTCTGGAAACAACGTCAGAACAATAACTGTTCATCGGGAGCTTCATGAAATGGGTTTCCACGGCCGAGCAGCTGCATACAAGCCTAAGATCACCATGGGAAATGCCAGGCGTCGGCTTGAGTGGTGTAAAGCTCACTGCCATTGGACTCTGGAGCAGTGGAAACGTATTCTCTGGAGTGATGAATCACATTTCGAACGAATCTGGGTTTGGCGGATGCCAGGAGAATACTGCCTGCCGGAATGCATAGTGCCAACTGCAAAGTTTAGTGGAGGAGGAATAATGGTCTGGGGTTGTTTTTCATGGTTCGGGCCCCTCAGCTCCAGTGAAAGGAAATCTTAACGCTACAGCATAACAATGACTTTCTAGACGATTCTGTGCTTCCAACTTTGTGGCAACAGTTTGGGGAAGGCCCTTTCCTGTTTCAGCTTGACAATGCCCCCGTTTACAAAGTGAGGTACATATAGAAATGGTTTGTCGAGATCGGTGTGGAAGAACTTGACAGCCCTGACCTCAAACCCATCGAACACCTTTGGGATGAATTGTAAAGCCGACTACGAGCCAGGCCTAATCACCCAACATCAGTGCCCGACCTCACTAATGCTGTTGTGGCTGAATGGAAGCAAGTCCCCGCAGCAATGTTCCAACATCTAGTGTAAAGCCTTCCCAGAAAAGTGGAGGCTGTTATAGCAGCAACGGGGGGACCAACTCTATATTAATACCCATGATTTTGGAATGAGATGTTGGATGAGCAGGTGTCCACATACTGTTGGTCATGTAGTGTACATGAGAGACTGTAGAAGCCTGAGACGTTCTCTTCATTGCTCTTCACTTGTAACAGAGCAGTATGTTCTGAGTACCGATCCAATGTTGTAACAGAGCGGTATGTTCTGAGTACTGACCCACTGTTGTAACAGAACAGTACGTTCTGAGTACCGATCCAATGTTGTAACAGAGCGGTATGTTCTGAGTACTGACCCACTGTTGTAACAGAACAGTACGTTCTGAGTACCGATCCAATGTTGTAACAGAGCGGTATGTTCTGAGTACTGACCCACTGTTGTAACAGAACAGTACGTTCTGAGTACTGACCCACTGTTGTAACAGAACAGTACGTTCTGAGTACTGACCCACTGTTGTAACAGAACAGTACGTTCTGAGTACCGATCCACTGTTGTAACAGAACAGTACGTTCTGAGTACCGATCCACTGTTGTAACAGAACAGTACGTTCTGAGTACCGATCCACTGTTGTAACAGAACAGTACGTTCTGAGTACTGACCCACTGTTGTAACAGAACAGTACGTTCTGAATACCGACCCACTGTTGTAACAGAACAGTACGTTCTGAGTACCGATCCAATGTTGTAACAGAACAGTACGTTCTGAGTACCGACCCACTGTTGTAACAGAACAGTTCGTTCTGAGTACTGACCCACTGTTGTAACAGAACAGTACGTTCTGAGTACTGACCCACTGTTGTAACAGATCAGTACGTTCTGAGTACCGATCCACTGTTGTAACAGAACAGTACGTTCTGAGTACTGACCCACTGTTGTAACAGAACAGTTCGTTCTGAGTACTGACCCACTGTTGTAACAGAACAGTACGTTCTGAGTACTGACCCACTGTTGTAACAGAACAGTACGTTCTGAGTACTGACCCACTGTTGTAACAGAACAGTACATTCTGAGTACTGACCCACTGTTGTAACAGAACAGTTCGTTCTGAGTACTGACCCACTGTTGTAACAGAACAGTTCGTTCTGAGTACTGACCCACTGTTGTAACAGAACAGTACGTTCTGAGTACTGACCCACTGTTGTAACAGAACAGTACGTTCTGAGTACTGACCCACTGTTGTAACAGAACAGTACGTTCTGAGTACTGACCCACTGTTGTAACAGAACAGTTCGTTCTGAGTACTGACCCACTGTTGTAACAGAACAGTACGTTCTGAGTACCGATCCACTGTTGTAACAGAACAGTACGTTCTGAGTACTGACCCACTGTTGTAACAGAACAGTACGTTCTGAGTACTGACCCACTGTTGTAACAGATCAGTACGTTCTGAGTACCGATCCACTGTTGTAACAGAACAGTACGTTCTGAATACTGACCCACTGTTGTAACAGAGCAGTACGTTCTGAGTACTGACCCACTGTTGTAACAGAACAGTACGTTCTGAGTACCGACCCACTGTTGTAACAGAACAGTACGGTCTGAGTACTGACCCACTGTTGTAACAGAACAATATGTTCTGAGTACCGATCCACTGTTGTAACAGAACAGTACGTTCTGAGTACCGATCCACTGTTGTAACAGAACAGTTCGTTCTGAGTACTGACCCACTGTTGTAACAGAACAGTACGTTCTGAGTACCGATCCACTGTTGTAACAGAACAGTACATTCTGAGTACCGACCCACTGTTGTAACAGAACAGTACATTCTGAATACCGACCCACTGTTGTAACAGAACAGTACATTCTGAATACCGACCCACTGTTGTAACAGAACAGTACGTTCTGAGTACCGATCCACTGTTGTAACAGAACAGTACGTTCTGAGTACCGATCCACTGTTTAAATGCATTTACAGTTCAGTCAATTTAGTTCATTTTTTTTTGAAAAGAAATAGTAGTTTGAGTTATGAGTTGTAAATAAGGAATACATATCTGTTTATCTCGCCCCAAAACATCATTATTTTGCTGCACAAACTACAAAGAGAAAACAAAACCAAAACAACAATATTAGGACATTCTGAAAGTGACCGTTAGCACAAGGTTTCGGGTTGTTTCTTCACAGCGTGTGAGTGTGTGTGTGTGTGTGTGTGTGTGTGTGTGTGTGTGTGTGTGTGTGTGTGTGTGTGTGTGTGTGTGTGTGTGTGTGTGTGTGTGTGTGTGTGTGTGGTTGTGAATGTTGGGTAAATTATAATGAAACTCCTACAAAGACTACTTAGGACATTCGTACGTATTTATAGAACTCTCTCCTTCTTCACCCTCTTCTCCTTCTCCTTCTTTTCATTCTTCTTCTTCTTCTCCTTCTTCTTCGTCTTCGTCTCCTTCTTCTTCTTCTTCTTCTCCTTCTCCTTCTTCTTCATCTTCGTCTTCTTCTCCTTCTTCTTCTCCTTCTTCTTCGTCTTCGTCTTCTTCTCCTTCTTCTTCTTCTCCTTCTCCTTCTTCTTCATCTTCTTCTCCTTCTTCTTCATCTTCGTCTTCTTCTCCTTCTTCTTCTTCTCCTTCTCCTTCTTCTTCATCTTCTTCTCCTTCTTCTTCGTCTTCTTCTCCTTCTTCTTCTTCTCCTTCTCCTTCTTCTTCATCTTCTTCTCCTTCTTCTTCATCTTCGTCTTCTTCTCCTTCTTCTTCTCCTTCTTCTTCGTCTTCTTCTCCTTCTTCTTCTTCTCCTTCTCCTTCTCCTTCTTCTTCTTCTCCTCCTTCTCATTTATCTTCTTCTCCTCCTTCTCCTTCTTCTTCCTCGATGATTGTGTTAATATCTGAACATGTCCTACATAGTGTGTGTGGTCCTAATTACAGCACTGAGTGAGGGTGACAGTTGGACTCTCAGGGTGCCGCGGGGTATCTCCTGTATCCGTGGCGACCGCATGAGGGAGGCAACACACACACACACACACACACACACCACACCGGTTGACAGACATGCACACACACACACAGACACCCAGTACATCTCAAATGAGCTTGACAAGAATCCTCCAAGACAGTCACTCAGCATGGGCTGGATCTGTCCCCTTCAGGGAGAGGAAGGAGAGCCTTGTAGTGTGTGTGTGTGTGTGTGTGTGTGTGTGTGTGTGTGTGTGTGTGTGTGTGTGTGTGTGTGTGTGTGTGTGTGTGTGTGTGTGTGTGTGTGTGTGTGTGTGTGTGTGTGTGTGTGTGTGTGTGTGTGTGTGTGTGTGTGGTGTCCTACTCTCCTACTTTACTTTCAGGGGGAATTAAGGATTTAAAACGTGTTTAGAAGGTGGTCTAGGCTTTTTACACTGTTGTAGAGGGGCTGATGCATCTCTCTCTGTCTCTCTCTCTCTCTCTCACACACGCACACGCACACTCACACACACACACACACACACACACACACACACACACACTCACACTCACACTCACACACACACTCACACACACACACACACACACACACACACACACACACACACACACTCACACTCACACTCACACTCACACTCACATACACACACACACACACTCACACTCACACACACGCTGTGCCATACCGTAGCAGAAGAATTCATGTCCGTGGTTTGAAATAACAGACAGCTCTGGAAGCCCGTCCTCGAATGGGACAATGACCACGTTGATGTTTCCATGGTAACCACAAAAAGAGGAGAGATATCTGAGCCCAAACCAATGTCAGATTGTATTGGGTGTGTGTTTCTGTGTGTGTGTGTGTGTGTGTGTGTGTGTGTGTGTGTGTGTGTGTGTGTGTGTGTGTCTGTGTGTGTGTTTCTGTGTGTGTGTCTGTGTCTGTGTGTGTGTGTGTGTGTGTGTGTGTGTGTGTGTGTGTGTGTGTGTGTGTGTGTGTGTGTGTGTGTGTGTGTGTGTGTGTGTGTGTGTGTGTGTGTGTTTCCTCCCTTGATGCCTTCATCTAAACAGGTTCCTCATGGCATGTGTTCTGACATGGTATTAAACAGGTTCCTCATGGCATGTGTTCTGACATGGTATTAAACCGGTTCCTCATGGCATGTGTTCTGACATGGTATTAAACAGGTTCCTCATGGCATGTGTTCTAACATGGTTTTAAACCGGTTCCTCATGGCATGTGTTCTGACATGGTTTTAAACCGGTTCCTCATGGCATGTGTTCTGACATGGTTTTAAACCGGTTCCTCATGGCATGTGTTCTGACATGGTTTTAAACCGGTTCCTCATGGCATGTGTTCTGACATGGTTTTAAACCGGTTCCTCATGGCATGTGTTCTGACATGGTATTAAACCGGTTCCTCATGGCATTTGTTCTGACATGGTTTTAAACCGGTTCCTCATGGCATGTGTTCTGACATGGTATTAAACCGGTTCCTCATGGCATGTGTTCTGACATGGTTTTAAACAGCTACTTTAGAACGAGAGCTCACTGCATCACGTTGATAGAGAACAGTCACACAGAGGGGAAACAGCTTTTTATTGGCTTACGAAACACTTTTTTCTGTACCAGATATTATAAAGTGATAATGTGTGATTGAACCGCGTGGTGCTATAATGGATCTTTAGAAACGTCAACAGACCTGAAGATAAACACGATCAATTGTTGATCGTTATCAATATGGTACACTGTTGTTTATAACCTATATTTAAACAGGTCGGCTATTGAGAATGATCGTTGTTTACCAGACCTAGTATGTAGACTAAGACAGCAAAACATCTGAATGGAGGAGGGACACATCTATACTACCACCTGACAGAATGGGTCTATATATATCTATACTACACCACCTGACAGAATGGGTCTATATATATCTATACTACACCACCTGACAGAATGGGTCTATATATATCTATACTACCACCTGACAGAATGGGTCTATACATATCTATACTACCACCTGACAGAATGGGTCTATATATATCTATACTACACCACCTGACAGAATGGGTCTATACATATCTATACTACACCACCTGACAGAATGGGTCTATATCTATACTACCACCTGACAGAATGGATCTATACATATCTATACTACACCACCTGACAGAATGGGTCTATATATATCTATACTATACCACCTGACAGAATGGGTCTATATATATCTATACTACACCACCTGACAGAATGGGTCTATATATATCTATACTACACCACCTGACAGAATGGGTATATATATATCTATACTACACCACCTGACAGAATGGGTCTATACATATCTATACTACACCACCTGACAGAATGGGTCTATATCTATACTACCACCTGACAGAATGGATCTATACATATCTATACTACACCACCTGACAGAATGGGTCTATACATATCTATACTACCACCTGACAGAAAGGGTCTATACATATCTATACTACACCACCTGACAGAATGGGTCTATATATATCCATACTACCACCTGACAGAATGGGTCTATATATATCTATACTACCACCTGACAGAATGGGTCTATACATATCTATACTACCACCTGACAGAATGGGTCTATACATATCTATACTACACCACCTGACAGAATGGGTCTATACATATCTATACTACCACCTGACAGAATGGCACTATACATATCTATACTACCACCTGTCAGAATGGGTCTATACATATCTATACTACACCACCTGACAGAATGGGTCTATATCTATACTACCACCTGACAGAATGGGTTTATATCTATACTACACCACATGACAGAATGGGTCTATACATATCTATACTACCACCTGACAGAATGGGTCTATACATATCTATACTACACCACCTGACAGAATGGGTCTATACATATCTATACTACACCACCTGACAGAATGGGTCTATACATATCTATACTACACCACCTGACAGAATGGGTCTATATCTATACTACCACCTGACAGAATGGGTCTATACATATCTATACTACACCACATGACAGAATGGGTCTATACATATCTATACTACCACCTGACAGAATGGGTCTTTATCTATACTATACCACCTGACAGAATGGGTCTATACATATCTTTACTACACCACCTGACAGAATGGGTCTATATCTATACTACCACCTGACAGAATGGGTCTATATCTATAATACACCACCTGCCAGAATGGGTCTATATATATCTATACTACACCACCTGACAGAATGGGTCTATATATATCTATACTACACCACCTGACAGAATGGGTCTATACATATCTATACTACCACCTGACAGAATGGGTCTATATCTATACTACACCACCTGCCAGAATGGGTCTATATATATCTATACTACACCACCTGACAGAATGGGTCTATATATATCTATACTACACCACCTGACAGAATGGGTCTATACATATATATACTACACCACCTGACAGAATGGGTCTATACATATCTATACTACACCACCTGACAGAATGGGTCTATATCTATACTACCACCTGACAGAATGGGTCTATACATATCTATACTACCACCTGACAGAATGGGTCTATACATATCTATACTACCACCTGACAGAATGGGTCTATACATATCTATACTACCACCTGACAGAATGGGTCTATACATATCTATACTACCACCTGACAGAATGGGTCTATACATATCTATACTACCACCTGACAGAATGGGTCTATATCTATACTACCACCTGACATAATGGGTCTATATCTATACTACACCACCTGCCAGAATGGGTCTATATATATCTATACTACACCACCTGACAGAATGGGTCTATATATATCTATACTACACCACCTGACAGAATGGGTCTATACATATCTATACTACACCACCTGACAGAATGGGTCTATATCTATACTACCACCTGACAGAATGGATCTATACATATCTATACTACACCACCTGACAGAATGGGTCTATATATATCTATACTACACCACCTGACAGAATGGGTCTATATATATCTATACTACACCACCTGACAGAATGGGTCTATATATATCTATACTACACCACCTGACAGAATGGGTATATATATATCTATACTACACCACCTGACAGAATGGGTCTATACATATCTATACTACACCACCTGACAGAATGGGTCTATATCTATACTACCACCTGACAGAATGGATCTATACATATCTATACTACACCACCTGACAGAATGGGTCTATACATATCTATACTACCACCTGACAGAAAGGGTCTATACATATCTATACTACACCACCTGACAGAATGGGTCTATATATATCCATACTACCACCTGACAGAATGGGTCTATATATATCTATACTACCACCTGACAGAATGGGTCTATACATATCTATACTACCACCTGACAGAATGGGTCTATACATATCTATACTACACCACCTGACAGAATGGGTCTATACATATCTATACTACCACCTGACAGAATGGCTCTATACATATCTATACTACCACCTGTCAGAATGGGTCTATACATATCTATACTACACCACCTGACAGAATGGGTCTATATCTATACTACCACCTGACAGAATGGGTTTATATCTATACTACACCACATGACAGAATGGGTCTATACATATCTATACTACCACCTGACAGAATGGGTCTATACATATCTATACTACACCACCTGACAGAATGGGTCTATACATATCTATACTACACCACCTGACAGAATGGGTCTATACATATCTATACTACACCACCTGACAGAATGGGTCTATATCTATACTACCACCTGACAGAATGGGTCTATACATATCTATACTACACCACATGACAGAATGGGTCTATACATATCTATACTACCACCTGACAGAATGGGTCTATATCTATACTATACCACCTGACAGAATGGGTCTATACATATCTTTACTACACCACCTGACAGAATGGGTCTATATCTATACTACCACCTGACAGAATGGGTCTATATCTATAATACACCACCTGCCAGAATGGGTCTATATATATCTATACTACACCACCTGACAGAATGGGTCTATATATATCTATACTACACCACCTGACAGAATGGGTCTATACATATCTATACTACCACCTGACAGAATGGGTCTATATCTATACTACACCACCTGCCAGAATGGGTCTATATATATCTATACTACACCACCTGACAGAATGGGTCTATATATATCTATACTACACCACCTGACAGAATGGGTCTATACATATATATACTACACCATCTGACAGAATGGGTCTATACATATCTATACTACACCACCTGACAGAATGGGTCTATATCTATACTACCACCTGACAGAATGGGTCTATACATATCTATACTACCACCTGACAGAATGGGTCTATACATATCTATACTACCACCTGACAGAATGGGTCTATACATATCTATACTACCACCTGACAGAATGGGTCTATACATATCTATACTACCACCTGACAGAATGGGTCTATACATATCTATACTACACCACCTGACAGAATGGGTCTATACATATATATACTACACCACCTGACAGAATGGGTCTATACATATCTATACTACCACCTGACAGAATGGGTCTATATCTATACTACCACCTGACAGAATGGGTCTATACATATCTATACTACCACCTGACAGAATGGGTCTATATCTATACTACACCACCTGACAGAATGGGTCTATACATATCTATACTACCACCTGACAGAATGGGTCTATATATATCTATACTACACCACCTGACAGAATGGGTCTATACATATCTATACTACACCACCTGACAGAATGGGTCTATATATATCTATACTACCACCTGACAGAATGGGTCTATACATATCTATACTACACCACCTGACAGAATGGGTCTATACATATCTATACTACACCACCTGACAGAATGGGTCTATACATATCTATACTACCACCTGACAGAATGGGTCTATATATATCTATACTACACCACCTGACAGAATGGGTTTATATCTATACTACCACCTGACAGAATGGGTCTATACATATCTATACTACCACCTGACAGAATGGGTCTATACATATCTATACTACACCACCTGACAGAATGGGTCTATATCTATACTACCACCTGACAGAATGGGTCTATATATATCTATACTACCACCTGACAGAATGGGTCTATACATATCTATACTACCACCTGACAGAATGGACCTATACATATCTATACTACACCACCTGACAGAATGGGTCTATATATCTATACTACCACCTGACAGAATGGGTCTATACATATCTATACTACCACCTGACAGAATGGGTCTATATATATCTATACTACACCACCTGACAGAATGGGTCTATACATATCTATACTACACCACCTGACAGAATGGGTCTATACATATCTATACTACCACCTGACAGAATGGGTCTATACATATCTATACTACACCACCTGACAGAATGGGTCTATATATATCTATACTACACCACCTGACAGAATGGGTCTATACATATCTATACTAAACCACCTGACAGAATGGGTCTATATATATCTATACTACACCACCTGACAGAATGGGTCTATACATATCTATACTACACCACCTGACAGAATGGGTCTATATATATCTATACTACACCACCTGACAGAATGGGTCTATACATATCTATACTACACCACCTGACAGAATGGGTCTATATATATCTATACTACCACCTGACAGAATGGGTCTATACATATCTATACTACCACCTGACAGAATGGGTCTATATATATCTATACTACACCACCTGACAGAATGGGTCTATATATATCTATACTACACCACCTGACAGAATGGGTCTATACATATCTATACTACACCACCTGACAGAATGGGTCTATACATATCTATACTACACCACCTGACAGAATGGGTCTATACATATCTATACTACACCACCTGACAGAATGGGTCTATACATATCTATACTACACCACCTGACAGAATGGGTCTATACATATCTATACTACACCACCTGACAGAATGGGTCTATACATATCTATACTACACCACCTGACAGAATGGGTCTATATCTATACTACCACCTGACATAATGGGTCTATATCTATACTACACCACCTGACAGAATGGGTCTATATATATCTATACTACACCCCCTGACAGAATGGGTCTATATATATCTATACTACACCACCTGACAGAATGGGTCTATACATATCTATACTACACCACCTGACAGAATGGGTCTATATATATCTATACTACCACCTGACAGAATGGGTCTATACATGTCTGTACTACACCACCTGACAGAATGGGTCTATACATATCTATACTACACCACCTGACAGAATGGGTCTATACATATCTATACTCCCACCTGACAGAATGGGTCTATATATATCTATACTACACCACCTGACAGAATGGGTCTATATATATCTATACTACACCACCTGACAGAATGGATCTATATATATCTATACTACACCACCTGACAGAATGGGTCTATATATATCTATACTACACCACCTGACAGAATGGGTCTATACATATCTATTCTACCACCTGACAGAATGGGTCTATACATATCTATTCTACCACCTGACAGAATGGGTCTATATCTCTACTACCACCTGACAGAATGGGTCTATATCTATAATACACCACCTGACAGAATGGGTCTATACATGTCTGTACTACACCACCTGACAGAATGGGTCTATATATATCTATACTACACCACCTGACCGAATGGGTCTATATATATCTATACTACACCACCTGACAGAATGGGTCTATACATATCTATACTACACCACCTGACAGAATGGGTCTATACATATCTATACTACACCACCTGACAGAATGGGTCTATACATATCTAGACCACACCACCTGACAGAATGGGTCTATACATATCTATACTACACCACCTGACAGAATGGATCTATACATATCTATACTACACCACCTGACAGAATGGGTCTATACATATCTATACTACACCACCTGACAGAATGGGTCTATATATATCTATACTACACCACCTGACAGAATGGGTCTATATATATCTATACTACACCACCTGACAGAATGGGTCTATACATATCTATACTACACCACCTGACAGAATGGGTCTATACATATCTATACTACACCACCTGACAGAATGGGTCTATACATATCTATACTACACCACCTGACAGAATGGGTCTATATATATCTATACTACACCACCTGACAGAATGGGTCTATATATATCTATACTACACCACCTGACAGAATGGGTCTATACATGTCTGTACTACACCACCTGACAGAATGGGTCTATACATATCTATACTACACCACCTGACAGAATGGGTCTATACATATCTATACTACACCACCTGACAGATTGGGTCTATACATATCTATACTACACCACCTGACAGAATGGGTCTATACATATCTATACTACACCACCTGACAGAATGGGTCTATACATATCTATACTACACCACCTGACAGAATGGGTCTATATCTATACTACCACCTGACATAATGGGTCTATATCTATACTACACCACCTGACAGAATGGGTCTATATATATCTATACTACACCACCTGACAGAATGGGTCTATATCTATACTACACCACCTGACAGAATGGGTCTATACATATCTAGACCACACCACCTGACAGAATGGGTCTATACATATCTATACTACACCACCTGACAGAATGGGTCTATATCTATACTACACCACCTGACAGAATGGGTCTATACATATCTATACTACACCACCTGACAGAATGGGTCTATATCTATACTACACCACCTGACAGAATGGGTCTATACATATCTATACTACACCACCTGACAGAATGGGTCTATATATATCTATACTACACCACCTGACAGAATGGGTCTATACATATCTATACTACACCACCTGACAGAATGGGTCTATACATATCTATACTACACCACCTGACAGAATGGGTCTATATCTATACTACACCACCTGACCGAATGGGTCTATATATATCTATACTACACCACCTGACAGAATGGGTCTATACATATCTATACCACACCACCTGACAGAATGGGTCTATACATATATATACTACACCACCTGACAGAATGGGTCTATACATATCTATACTACACCACCTGACAGAATGGGTCTATATATATCTATACTACACCACCTGACAGAATGGGTCTATACATATCTATACTACACCACCTGACAGAATGGGTCTATATATATCTATACTACCACCTGACAGAATGGGTCTATACATGTCTGTACTACACCACCTGACAGAATGGGTCTATACATATCTATACTACACCACCTGACAGAATGGGTCTATACATATCTATACTCCCACCTGACAGAATGGGTCTATATATATCTATACTACACCACCTGACAGAATGGGTCTATACATATATATACTACCACCTGACAGAATGGGTCTATACATATCTATACTACCACCTGACAGAATGGGTCTATATATATCTATACTACACCACCTGACAGAATGGGTCTATATCTATACTACCACCTGACAGAATGGGTCTATATATATCTATACTACCACCTGACAGAATAGGTCTATACATATCTATACTACCACCTGACAGAATGGATCTATATATATCTATACTACACCACCTGACAGAATGGGTCTATACATATCTATACTACCACCTGACAGAATGGGTCTATACATATATATACTACCACCTGACAGAATGGGTCTGTACATATCTATACTACACCACCTGACAGAATGGGTCTATACATATCTATACTACACCACCTGACAGAATGGGTCTATACATATCTATACTACCATCTGACAGAATGGGTCTATACATATCTATACTACACCACCTGACAGAATGGGTCTATATATATCTATACTACACCACCTGACAGAATGGGTCTATACATATCTATACCAAACCACCTGACAGAATGGGTCTATACATATCTATACTACACCACCTGACAGAATGGGTCTATACATATCTATACTACACCACCTGACAGAATGGGTCTATATATATCTATACTACACCACCTGACAGAATGGGTCTATACATATCTATACTACACCACCTGACAGAATGGGTCTATACATATCTATACTACACCACCTGACAGAATGGGTCTATACATATCTATACTACCACCTGACAGAATGGGTCTATATATATCTATACTACACCACCTGACAGAATGGGTCTATATATATCTATACTACACCACCTGACAGAATGGGTCTATACATATCTATACTACACCACCTGACAGAATGGGTCTATACATATCTATACTACACCACCTGACAGAATGGGTCTATACATATCTATACTACACCACCTGACAGATTGGGTCTATACATATCTATACTACACCACCTGACAGAATGGGTCTATACATATCTATACTACACCACCTGACAGAATGGGTCTATACATATCTATACTACACCACCTGACAGAATGGGTCTATATCTATACTACCACCTGACATAATGGGTCTATATCTATACTACACCACCTGACAGAATGGGTCTATATATATCTATACTACACCCCCTGACAGAATGGGTCTATATATATCTATACTACACCACCTGACAGAATGGGTCTATACATATCTATACTACACCACCTGACAGAATGGGTCTATATATATCTATACTACCACCTGACAGAATGGGTCTATACATGTCTGTACTACACCACCTGACAGAATGGGTCTATACATATCTATACTACACCACCTGACAGAATGGGTCTATACATATCTATACTCCCACCTGACAGAATGGGTCTATATATATCTATACTACACCACCTGACAGAATGGGTCTATACATATATATACTACCACCTGACAGAATGGGTCTATACATATCTATACTACACCACCTGACAGAATGGGTCTATATCTATACTACCACCTGACAGAATGGGTCTATATATATCTATACTACCACCTGACAGAATAGGTCTATACATATCTATACTACCACCTGACAGAATGGATCTATATATATCTATACTACACCACCTGACAGAATGGGTCTATACATATCTATACTACCACCTGACAGAATGGGTCTATACATATATATACTACCATCTGACAGAATGGGTCTATACATATCTATACTACACCACCTGACAGAATGGGTCTATATATATCTATACTACACCACCTGACAGAATGGGTCTATACATATCTATACTACCATCTGACAGAATGGGTCTATACATATCTATACTACACCACCTGACAGAATGGGTCTATATATATCTATACTACACCACCTGACAGAATGGGTCTATACATATCTATACTACACCACCTGACAGAATGGGTCTATACATATCTATACTACACCACCTGACAGAATGGGTCTATACATATCTATACTACACCACCTGACAGAATGGGTCTATACATATCTATACTACACCACCTGACAGATTGGGTCTATACATATCTATACTACACCACCTGACAGAATGGGTCTATACATATCTATACTACACCACCTGACAGAATGGGTCTATACATATCTATACTACACCACCTGACAGAATGGGTCTATACATATCTATACTACCACCTGACATAATGGGTCTATATCTATACTACACCACCTGACAGAATGGGTCTATATATATCTATACTACACCCCCTGACAGAATGGGTCTATATATATCTATACTACACCACCTGACAGAATGGGTCTATACATATCTAGACCACACCACCTGACAGAATGGGTCTATACATATCTATACTACACCACCTGACAGAATGGGTCTATATCTATACTACACCACCTGACAGAATGGGTCTATACATATCTATACTACACCACCTGACAGAATGGGTCTATATCTATACTACACCACCTGACAGAATGGGTCTATACATATCTATACTACACCACCTGACAGAATGGGTCTATACATATCTATACTACACCACCTGACAGAATGGGTCTATATCTATACTACACCACCTGACCGAATGGGTCTATATATATCTATACTACACCACCTGACAGAATGGGTCTATACATATCTATACCACACCACCTGACAGAATGGGTCTATACATATCTATACTACACCACCTGACAGAATGGGTCTATACATATCTATACTACACCACCTGACAGAATGGGTCTATATATCTATACTACACCACCTGACAGAATGGGTCTATACATATCTATACTACACCACCTGACAGAATGGGTCTATATATATCTATACTACCACCTGACAGAATGGGTCTATACATGTCTGTACTACACCACCTGACAGAATGGGTCTATACATATCTATACTACACCACCTGACAGAATGGGTCTATATCTATACTACACCACCTGACCGAATGGGTCTATATATATCTATACTACACCACCTGACAGAATGGGTCTATACATATCTATACCACACCACCTGACAGAATGGGTCTATACATATCTATACTACACCACCTGACAGAATGGGTCTATACATATCTATACTACACCACCTGACAGAATGGGTCTATATATATCTATACTACACCACCTGACAGAATGGGTCTATACATATCTATACTACACCACCTGACAGAATGGGTCTATATATATCTATACTACCACCTGACAGAATGGGTCTATACATGTCTGTACTACACCACCTGACAGAATGGGTCTATACATATCTATACTACACCACCTGACAGAATGGGTCTATACATATCTATACTCCCACCTGACAGAATGGGTCTATATATATCTATACTACACCACCTGACAGAATGGGTCTATACATATATATACTACCACCTGACAGAATGGGTCTATACATATCTATACTACCACCTGACAGAATGGGTCTATATATATCTATACTACACCACCTGACAGAATGGGTCTATATCTATACTACCACCTGACAGAATGGGTCTATATATATCTATACTACCACCTGACAGAATAGGTCTATACATATCTATACTACCACCTGACAGAATGGATCTATATATATCTATACTACACCACCTGACAGAATGGGTCTATACATATCTATACTACCACCTGACAGAATGGGTCTGTACATATCTATACTACACCACCTGACAGAATGGGTCTATACATATCTATACTACACCACCTGACAGAATGGGTCTATACATATCTATACTACCATCTGACAGAATGGGTCTATACATATCTATACTACACCACCTGACAGAATGGGTCTATATATATCTATACTACACCACCTGACAGAATGGGTCTATACATATCTATACCAAACCACCTGACAGAATGGGTCTATACATATCTATACTACACCACCTGACAGAATGGGTCTATACATATCTATACTACACCACCTGACAGAATGGGTCTATATATATCTATACTACACCACCTGACAGAATGGGTCTATACATATCTATACTACACCACCTGACAGAATGGGTCTATACATATCTATACTACACCACCTGACAGAATGGGTCTATACATATCTATACTACCACCTGACAGAATGGGTCTATATATATCTATACTACACCACCTGACAGAATGGGTCTATATATATCTATACTACACCACCTGACAGAATGGGTCTATATATATCTATACTACACCAACTGACAGAATGGGTCTATACATATCTATACTACACCACCTGACAGAATGGGTCTATACATATCTATACTACACCACCTGACAGAATGGGCCTATACATATCTATACTACACCACCTTTCGGGGGAGGTAAGGTCCTCTCCTAATTAAAAAGAGGAGACAAACAGAGGGAAAGGTCTAGGGACATTATAGGTTTTCCATCAACATCGTAGGTCTCAGTAGAATCCATTTGATTAAAACGGTATTACTTCCTGGGTCTCTGTCTGGCAGCTGAGAGGTGACATGATATTCAGGGGACAGCAGAGGAGCAGAAGAGGGGTTTGGTGTTTTGGGGTATTTTATTAGGATCCCCATTAGCTGTTTCTAAAGCAGCAGCTACACTTCCTGGGGTTCCACACAAAACATGAAACATAATACAGAACATCAATAGACAAGAAGAGCTCAAGGACAGAAATAGATACGTTTATTATGGGATGCATGCCATATAACACCCTATTCCCGATATGGCCACTGGTCAAAATGTGTCAGGATGCAACCAGGGACTTGTATCTTGTACCTTCTTTACTAGTCATCATTCTGCCGTGGCAACACAGGATGTGATGTCACTACTGGCCTTTCCCAGGTCTCTATAGTAGACTGTAGTAGAGCAAGACAGTACCCTGTTAATTCTCTGTCTAGTCTCTTTGTTCTAGTCTCTGTATTCTAGTCTCTGTATTCTAGTCTCTGTATTCTAGTCTCTGTATTCTAGTCTCTGTATTCTAGTCTCTGTATTCTAGTCTCTTTATTCTAGTCTCTGTATTCTAGTCTCTGTATTCTAGTCTCTATATTCTAGTCTCTTTATTCTAGTCTCTGTATTCTAGTCTCTGTATTCTAGTCTCTGTATTCTAGTCTCTGTATTCTAGTCTCTTTATTCTAGTCTCTGTATTCTAGTCTCTGTATTCTAGTCTCTTTATTCTAGTCTCTGTATTCTAGTCTCTGTATTCTAGTCTCTTTATTCTAGTCTCTGTATTCTAGTCTCTTTATTCTAGTCTCTGTATTCTAGTCTCTGTATTCTAGTCTCTGTATTCTAGTCTCTGTATTCTAGTCTCTGTGTTCTAGTCTCTGTATTCTAGTCTCTGTATTCTAGTCTCTGTGTTCTAGTCTCTGTATTCTAGTCTCTTTGTTCTGGTCTCTGTATTCTGGTCTCTGTATTCTAGTCTCTGTATTCTAGTCTCTTTATTCTAGTCTCTGTATTCTGGTCTCTGTATTCTAGTCTCTGTATTATAGTCGCTTTATTCTAGTCTCTGTATTCTAGTCTCTGTATTCTAGTCTCTGTATTCTAGTCTCTTTATTCTAGTCTCTTTATTCTAGTCTCTGTATTCTAGTCTCTTTATTATAGTCTCTGTATTCTAGTCTCTGTATTCTAGTCTCTGTATTCTAGTCTCTGTATTCTAGTCTCTGTATTCTAGTCTCTGTATTCTAGTCTCTGTATTCTAGTCTCTGTATTCTAGTCTCTTTGTTCTGGTCTCTGTATTCTAGTCTCTTTATTCTAGTCTCTGTATTCTAGTCTCTGTATTCTAGTCTCTGTATTCTAGTCTCTTTATTCTAGTCTCTTTATTCTAGTCTCTGTATTCTAGTCTCTGTATTCTAGTCTCTGTATTCTAGTCTCTTTATTCTAGTCTCTGTATTCTAGTCTCTGTATTCTAGTCTTTATTCTAGTCTCTTTATTCTAGTCTCTGTATTCTAGTCTTTATTCTAGTCTCTTTATTCTAGTCTCTGTATTCTAGTCTCTTTATTCTAGTCTCTGTATTCTAGTCTCTGTATTCTAGTCTTTATTCTAGTCTCTTTATTCTAGTCTCTGTATTCTAGTCTCTGTATTCTAGTCTTTATTCTAGTCTCTTTATTCTAGTCTCTGTATTCTAGTCTCTGTATTCTAGTCTTTATTCTAGTCTCTTTATTCTAGTCTCTGTATTCTAGTCTCTGTATTCTAGTCTCTGTATTCTAGTCTCTGTATTCTAGTCTCTTTATTCTAGTCTCTGTATTCTAGTCTCTGTATTCTAGTCTCTGTATTCTAGTCTCTGTATTCTAGTCTCTTTATTCTAGTCTCTGGTTTCTAGTCTCTGTATTCTAGTCTCTGTATTCTAGTCTTTATTCTAGTCTCTTTATTCTAGTCTCTATATTCTAGTCTCTGTATTCTAGTCTCTTTATTCTAGTCTCTTTATTCTAGTCTCTGTATTCTAGTCTCTGTATTCTAGTCTCTGTATTCTAGTCTTTATTCTAGTCTCTTTATTCTAGTCTCTGTATTCTAGTCTCTTTATTCTAGTCTCTTTATTCTAGTCTCTGTATTCTAGTCTCTTTATTCTAGTCTCTTTATTCTAGTCTCTTTATTCTAGTCTCTGTATTCTAGTCTCTGTATTCTAGTCTCTGTATTCTAGTCTCTGTATTCTAGTCTCTGTATTCTAGTCTCTGTACTCTAGTCTCTGTATTCTAGTCTCTGTATTCTAGTCTCTGTATTCTGGTCTCTGTATTCTAGTCTCTGTATTCTAGTCTCTGTACTCTAGTCTCTGTATTCTAGTCTCTGTATTCTAGTCTCTGTATTCTAGTCTCTGTATTCTAGTCTCTGTATTCTAGTCTCTGTATTATAGTCTCTTTATTCTAGTCTCTGTATTCTAGTCTCTGTATTATAGTCTCTTTATTCTAGTCTCTGTATTCTAGTCTCTGTATTATAGTCTCTGTATTCTAGTCTCTGTATTCTAGTCTCTGTATTCTAGTCTCTGTATTCTAGTCTCTGTATTATAGTCTCTTTATTCTAGTCTCTGTATTCTAGTCTCTGTGTTCTAGTCTCTGAGAGGGAGTGAATCATTATCTTTAAGGATGTCTGAGCTCTACGATGACTGTCAGCTTAATCACCTACAGTGAAAATATTCCACCACTTCATCCCTCCTACACTGCCTCTCTTCATTCCATCCCTCCATCCCTCCGCCCCGGCCTAGACGGCTATTAGTGACTAAAACCCAAATATAGTTACTCGTTATACACGCAATCCCTCCATCCCTCCGCCCCGTTCTCCACTCCTCCCTCTATCCCTCCATCCTTCTGTCCCTTCCTCCACCCCTCCCTCTATCCCTCTATCCCTCCGCCCCGGCCTCCACCCCTCCCTCTATCCCTCCATCCATCCATCCATCCCTTCCTCCACTCCTCCCTCTGTCCCTCCATCCCTCAATCCCTTCCTCCACCCCTCCCTCTATCCCTCCATCCCTTCCTCCACCCCTCCCTCTATCTCTCCATCCCTCTGCCCTGGCCTCCACCCCTCCCTCTATCCCTCCATCCCTGCCTCCACCCCTCCCTCTATCCCTCCATCCTTCTGTCCCTGCCTCCACCCCTCCCTCTGTCCCTCCATCCCTCCGCCCCAGCTTCCACCCCTCCCTCTATCCCTCCATCCCTGCCTCCACCCCTCCCTCTATCCCTCCATCCCTGCCTCCACCCCTCCCTCTATCCCTCCATCCTTCTGTCCCTGCCTCCACCCCTCCCTCTGTCCCTCCATCCCTCCGCCCCAGCTTCCACCCCTCCCTCTATCCCTCCATCCCTGCCTCCACCCCTCCCTCTATCCCTCCATCCCTGCCTCCACCCCTCCCTCTATCCCTCCATCCCTGCCTCCACCCCTCCCTATATCCCTCCATCCTTCTGTCCCTGCCTCCACCCCTCCCTCTATCCCTCCATCCCTGCCTCCACCCCTCCCTCTATCTCTCCATCCCTGCCTCCACCCCTCCCTCTATCCCTCCATCCCTGCCTCCACCCCTCCCTCTATCCCTCCATCCTTCTGTCCCTGCCTCCACCCCTCCCTCTATCCCTCCATCCTTCTGTCCCTGCCTCCACCCCTCCCTCTATCCCTCCATCCCTGCCTCCACCCTCCCTCTATCTCTCCATCCCTGCCTCCACCCCTCCCTCTATCTCTCCATCCCTGCCTCCACCCCTCCCTCTATCCCTCTATCCCTCCTTCCTTCTGTCCCTGCCTCCACCCCTCCCTCTATCTCTCCATCCCTGCCTCCACCCCTCCCTCCATCCCTCTATCCCTCCATCCTTCTGTCCCTGCCTCCACCCCTCCCTCTATCCCTCCATCCCTGCCTCCACCCCTCCCTCTATCTCTCCATCCCTGCCTCCACCCCTCCCTCTATCCCTCCATCCCTGCCTCCACCCCTCCCTCTATCCCTCCATCCCTGCCTCCACCCCTCCCTCTATCTCTCCATCCCTGCCTCCACCCCTCCCTCTATCCCTCCATCCCTGCCTCCACCCCTCCATCTATCCCTCCATCCTTCTGTCCCTGCCTCCACCCCTCCCTCTATCTCTCCATCCCTCTGCCCTGGCCTCCACCCCTCCCTCTATCCCTCCATCCTTCTGTCCCTGCCTCCACCCCTCCCTCTATCCCTCCGTCCCTCCCTGCCTCCACCCCTCCCTCTATCCCTCCATCCTTCTGTCCCTGCCTCCACCCCTCCCTCTATCCCTCCATCCCTCCCTCTATCCCTCCGCCCCTGCCTCCACCCCTCCCTCTATCCCTCCACCCCTGCCTCCACCCCTCCCTCTATCCCTCCACCCCTCCCTCTATCCCTCTGCCCCTGCCTCCACCCCTCCCTCTATCCCTCCACCCCTCCCTCTATCCCTCCGCCCCTGCCTCCACCCCTCCCTCTATCCCTCCACCCCTCCCTCTATCCCTCCGCCCCTGCCTCCACCCCTCCCTCTATCCCTCCACCCCTCCCTCTATCCCTCCGCCCCTGCCTCCACCCCTCCCTCTATCCCTCCACCCCTCCCTCTATCCCTCCGCCCCTGCCTCCACCCCTCCCTCTATCCCTCCACCCCTCCCTCTATCCCTCCGCCCCTGCCTCCACCCCTCCCTCTATCCCTCCACCCCTCCCTCTATCCCTCCACCCCTCCCTCTATCCCTCCATCTGTCCATTCCTCCCTCATCGCTGGATAGAATCGTGTCTTTAAAGGTTGTACAGTAAACCAGATCAGATGTAGAACACAATACTGCTGTTGATTATCTCTGTTGTCCTGCAGAGATGTGGACGTAGAGGGCTGATTTAGGACCGTTCACACGGTGGTGGTGTATCATCAGCTGTCTCTGATTATCTCTGTTGTCCTGCAGAGATGTGGACGTGGAGGGCTGATTTAGGACCGTCCACACGGTGGTGTATCATCAGCTGTCTCTGATTATCTCTGTTGTCCTGCAGAGATGTAGATGTAGAGGGCTGATTTAGGACCGTCCACACGGTGGTGTATCATCAGCTGTCTCTGATTATCTCTGTTGTCCTGCAGAGATGTAGATGTAGAGGGCTGATTTAGGACCGTCCACACGGTGGTGTATCATCAGCTGTCTCTGATTATCTCTGTTGTCCTGCAGAGATGTAGATGTAGAGGGCTGATTTAGGACCGTCCACACGGTGGTGTATCATCAGCTGTCTCTGATTATCTCTGTTGTCCTGCAGAGATGTAGATGTAGAGGGCTGATTTAGGACCGTCCACACGGTGGTGTATCATCAGCTGTCTCTGATTATCTCTGTTGTCCTGCAGAGATGTGGACGTGGAGGGCTGATTTAGGACCGTCCACACGGTGGTGTATCATCAGCTGTCTCTGATTATCTCTGTTGTCCTGCAGAGATGTAGATGTAGAGGGCTGATTTAGGACCGTCCACACGGTGGTGTATCATCAGCTGTCTCTGATTATCTCTGTAATTTAAAGCAGATGTCCTGTATTACTAGTCCTGATGTCAAACCGTGTGAACGTTACCACGTTACCACGTTACCACGTTACCACGTTACCACGTAACCACGTTACCACGTTACCACGGTCACATGAGAGAATCATCATTAGTCAGTCAGTTAGCAACTTCTGTACCGTGAGAGAGAGCTGGAGTTAAACAAACATCAACAACAACAAACAACAACACAACAACAACACATCCTAAACAGCTTCTGTACCGTGAGAGAGAGATCTGCCAGTTAAACAAACATCAACAACGACAAACAACAACAAACAACAATGATACAACACAACAACAACACATCCTAAACAGCCCCATCTAGCTCTCCACAGCTCTGTCTGTTGTTGTACAGAGAACATACACACACACGCACACACACACACACACACACACACACACACACACACACACACACACACACACACACACACACACACACACACACACACACACACACACACACACACACACACACACACACACCTATGTAAAAGAAAGCAATATGGCCAGAGGGTTAATTACAGCTCAGTAATGTGGCTGGGGGCCAGTAACATCCAATAGGACTGCATCGTGAGATAACACACAGCCAATGGCAACACACAAACACACACACACTGCTAGTGGCAACAGCTCAACTACTCTGCTGATAAGACGGAGTACAGCTCTTCAAAGAACCCCACCAGCTAGAGAGATACGCTCCAGAGGTGTGTGTGTGTGTGTGTGTGTGTGTGTGTGTGTGTGTGTGTGTGTGTGTGTGTGTGTGTGTGTGTGTGTGTGTGTGTGTGTGTGTGTGTGTGTTGTTGAAGATACACAAAAGCAGCAATACATCCTTCCTACCACCATCATTACACCATAACAGCCTCTACTAATATAACCATCATTACACCATAACAGCCTCTACTAATATAACCATCATTACACCATAGATAACAGCCTCTACACCACATATAACAGCCTCTACACCATAGATAACAGCCTCTACACCATAGATAACAGCCTCTAACCACGTTACCACGTTACCACGGTCACATGAGAGAATCATCATTAGTCAGTCAGTTAGCAACTTCTGTACCGTGAGAGAGAGCTGGAGTTAAACAAACA
Organism: Salvelinus alpinus; assembly: GCF_045679555.1. Taxonomy (NCBI): domain Eukaryota; kingdom Metazoa; phylum Chordata; class Actinopteri; order Salmoniformes; family Salmonidae; genus Salvelinus; species Salvelinus alpinus. The sequence continues at coordinate 87,848,370 of NC_092091.1, read as the reverse complement.
TCAACAACAACAAACAACAACACAACAACAACACATCCTAAACAGCTTCTGTACCGTGAGAGAGAGAGATCTGCCAGTTAAACAAACATCAACAACGACAAACAACAACAAACAACAATGATACAACACAACAACAACACATCCTAAACAGCCCCATCTAGCTCTCCACAGCTCTGTCTGTTGTTGTACAGAGAACATACACACACACGCACACACACACACACACACACACACACACACACACACACACACACACACACACACACACACACACACACACACACACACACACACACACACACACACACACACACACACACACACAGTGTCTGTGTAGTAGCCGAGCCAGCAGCCAGTAACTGTATTTAGGCCACTACCTTGAAGTCGTCATGTTCATAGAAGACCTTGTTTATCTGGAAGACAAACTGCAGAGGCCTTTTAGCTGCGAGGGTTTTACACATCATTATTTCTCAAACAAACTATTAGCGAAACCACATTGGGACAGTGTAGCGTGTGTGTGTGTGTGTGTGTGTGTGTGTGTGTGTGTGTGTGTGTGTGTGTGTGTGTGTGTGTGTGTGTGTGTGTGTGTGTGTGTGTGTGTGTGTCCCTCTGTACCGCCCCTGTACATATTTATCATGGTTCAGATTGAGGACAGTTCCATGTTCCTTTGCCAACAGACTATTTTTCATGGTGTTGTTTATCTGTCAGCGAGAAAGTTAGAGAGGGAGAGAGTGGGGAGAGAGAGGGAGGCGGGAGAGAGAGAGAGGGGGGAAAGAGTGGATAGAGAGAGAGAGAGAGAAAGAGAGAGAGAGGGGGGAAAGAGTGGAGAGAGAGAGAGAGAGAGGGGGAAAGAGTGGAGAGAGAGAGAGAGAGAGAGGCGGGAAAGAGTGGAGAGAGAGAGAGAGTGGGGAGAGAGAGGGAGGCGGGAGAGAGAGGAGAGAGGGAGAGAGAGAGAGAGTGGGGAGAGAGAGGGAGGAGGGAGAGAGAGGAGAGAGGGAGAGAGAGGGAGCCGGGAGAGAGGCAGAAGAGAGAGGGAGGGGAGAGAGAGCGGGAGGGGGAGAATATAATTCAATCACACCAGGATCATGGGAGGGAGGGAGAGAGAAAGAAAAAGAGGAAGAGAAAAAGGGATGGATGGTTTTCTGATTTCCTGATACTGCTCAGACGAGAGTTGCTTTCAGACAGATGCCTGACGTCAACCTGGGGTCTTTGGAATTTAGTCCCCAAAGGGATGAGGTGATGAGAGAGATGGAAAGACTGAGGGCTGAGGGGATGAGAGAGAGATGGAAAGACTGAGGGATGAGGGGCTGAGAGAGAGATGGAAAGACTGAGGGATGAGGGGATGAGAGAGAGATGGAAAGACAGAGGGATAAGGGGATGAGAGAGAGATGGAAAGACTGAGGGCTGGAGGGAGAGAGAAGAGAGAGGGAGGGAGAGAGAGTGATGGAAAGACAGAGGGATGAGGGGCTGAGAGAGAGATGGAAAGACAGAGGGATGAGGGGCTGAGAGAGAGAAGGAAAGACAGAGGGCTGGAGGGAGAGAGGGAGATGAGAGAAAGGAGGGAGGGAGAGAGAAGGGAGGAAGAAGAGAGGGAGGGAGGGAGAGAGAAGGGAGGGAGGGAGAGAGAAGGGAGGAAGAAGAGAGGGAGGGAGGGAGAGAGAAGGGAGGAAGAAGAGAGGGAGGGAGGGAGAGAGAGAGAAGAGGGAGGGAGAGATAGAGAGAGAGAGAGAGAGAGAGGGATGGAAGGAGCGATAACGAAGAGAGGGAGGGAGTGAATGGGGAGAGATGTCAGGGAATGTCTACTGTTGCTAAGTGGGTTAGAGATGGAGAGGAAGAGACTGAGGGAGAGAAAGATGGAGAGAGAGAGAGAGAGAGAGAGAGAGAGAGGGAGAAAATGGACTGATTGGGTTCTATGGTTTCATGGAGGAGAGACAGAGAGGGAGAACATGGACTGATTGGGTTCTATGGTTTCATGGAGGAGAGACAGAGAGGGAGAAAATGGACTGATTGGGTTCTATGGTTTCATGGAGGAGAGACAGAGAGGCAGAACATGGACTGATTGGGTTCTATGGTTTCATGGAGGAGAGACAGAGAGGGAGAAAATGGACTGATTGGGTTCTATGGTTTCATGGAGGAGAGACAGAGAGGGAGAAAATGGACTGATTGGGTTCTATGGTTTCATGGAGGAGAGACAGAGAGGGAGAAAATGGACTGATTGGGTTCTATGGTTTCATGGAGGAGAGACAGAGAGGGAGAAAATGGACTGATTGGGTTCTATGGTTTCATGGAGGAGAGACAGAGAGGGAGAAAATGGACTGATTGGGTTCTATGGTTTCATGGAGAGAGACAGAGAGGGAGAAAATGGACTGATTGGGTTCTATGGTTTCATGGAGGAGAGACAGAGAGGCAGAACATGGACTGATTGGGTTCTATGGTTTCATGGAGTATAGACAGAGAGGGAGAACATGGACTGATTGGGTTCTATGGTTTCATGGAGTATAGACAGAGAGGGATAAAATGGACTGATTGGGTTCTATGGTTTCATGGAGGAGAGACAGAGAGGGAGAACATGGACTGATTGGGTTCTATGGTTTCATGGAGTATAGACAGAGAGGGATAAAATGGACTGATTGGGTTCTATGGTTTCATGGAGGAGAGACAGAGAGGGAGAACATGGACTGATTGGGTTCTATGGTTTCATGGAGTATAGACAGAGAGGGAGAACATGGACTGATTGGGTTCTATGGTTTCATGGAGGAGAGACAGAGAGGGAGAAAATGGACTGATTGGGTTCTATGGTTTCATGGAGGACAGATACATAGGGAGAAAGCATGACTATATTTTTGGGGAGCAACCATAGCAACCATAGCAACCATAGCATTCATAGCAACCATAGCTGCAGGAAGTAAGGGTGCTGAGGGTGCTGAAAAATCTTCTTATTTTTTTTAGGTAGTTCACTGGGTCTTTTCTAGTCCTGTATTACTAGTCCTGTATTACTAGTCCTGCATTACTAGTCCTGTATTACTAGTCCTGTATTACTAGTCCTGTATTACTAGTCCTGTATTACTAGTCCTGCATTACTAGTCCTGTATTAACAGACCTATATAGACGTCTGTAACACTGGGCCTTTACTAGTCCTGTATTACTAGTCCTGTATTACTAGTCCTGTATTACTAGTCCTGTATTACTAGTCCTGTATTAACAGACCTATATAGACGTCTGTAACACTGGGTCTTTACTAGTCCTGTATTACTAGTCCTGTATTACTAGTCCTGTATTACTAGTCCTGTATTACTAGTCCTGTATTAACATACCTATATAGACGTCTGTAACACTGGGTCTTTACTAGTTCTGTATTACTAGTCCTGTATTACTAGTCCTGTATTACTAGTCCTGCATTACTAGTCCTGTATTACTAGTCCTGTATTAACAGACCTATATAGACGTCTGTAACACTGGGCCTTTACTAGTCCTGTATTACTAGTCCTGTATTACTAGTCCTGTAGTAACAGACCTATATAGACGTCTGTAACACTAGGCCTTTACTAGTCCTGTATTACTAGTCCTGCATTACTAGTCATGTATTACTAGTCCTGTATTACTAGTCCTGTATTACTAGTCCTGTATTACTAGTCCTGTATTAACATACCTATATAGACATCTGTAACACTGGGTCTTTACTAGTCCTGTATTACTAGTCCTGTATTACTAGTCCTGTATTACTAGTCCTGTATTACTAGTCCTGTATTAACAGACCTATATAGACGTCTGTAACACTGGACCTTTACTAGTCCTGTATTACTTGTCCTGTATTACTAGTCCTGTATTTCTAGTCCTGTATTAACAGACCTATATAGACGTCTGTGACACTGGGTCTTTACTAGTCCTGTATTACTAGTCCTGTATTACTAGTCCTGTATTACTAGTCCTGTATTACTAGTCCTGTATTACTAGTCCTGTATTACTAGTCCTGTATTAACATACCTATATAGACGTCTGTAACACTGGGTCTTTACTAGTCCTGTATTACTAGTCCTGTATTACTAGTCCTGTATTACTAGTCCTGTATTACTAGTCCTGTATTAACAGACATATATAGACGTCTGTAACACTGGGCCTTTACTAGTCCTGTATTACTAGTCCTGTATTACTAGTCCTGTATTACTAGTCCTGTATTACTAGTCCTGTATTACTAGTTCTGTATTACTAGTCCTGTATTACTAGTCTTGTATTAACATACCTATATAGACGTCTGTAACACTGGGTCTTTACTAGTCCTGTATTACTAGTCCTGTATTACTAGTCCTGTATTAACAGACATATATAGACGTCTGTAACACTGGGCCTTTACTAGTCCTGTATTACTAGTCCTGTATTACTAGTCCTGTATTACTAGTCCTGTATTACTAGTCCTGTATTAACAGACCTATATAGACGTCCGTAACACTGGGCCTTTACTAGTCCTGTATTACTAGTCCTGTATTACTAGTCCTGTAGTAACAGACCTATATAGACGTCTGTAACACTGGGCCTTTACTAGTCCTGTATTACTAGTCCTGTATTACTAGTCCTGTATTACTAGTCCTGTATTAACAGACCTATATAGACGTCTGTAACACTGGGCCTTTACTAGTCCTGTATTACTAGTCCTGTATTACTAGTCCTGTATTAACAGACCTATATAGACGTCTGTAACACTGGGCCTTTACTAGTCCTGTATTACTAGTCCTGTATTACTAGTCCTGTATTACTAGTCCTGTATTACTAGTCCTGTATTAACAGACCTATATAGACGTCTGTAACACTGGGCCTTTACTAGTCCTGTATTACTAGTCCTGTATTACTAGTCATGTATTACTAGTCCTGTATTATCAGACCTATATAGACGTCTGTAACACTGGGCCTTTACTAGTCCTGTATTACTAGTCCTGTATTACTAGTCCTGTATTATCAGACCTATATAGACGTCTGTAACACTGGGCCTTTACTAGTCCTGTATTACTAGTCCTGTATTACTAGTCCTGTATTACTAGTCCTGTATTAACAGACCTATATAGACGTCTGTAACACTGGGCCTTTACTAGTCCTGTATTACTAATCCTGTATTACTAGTCCTGTATTACTAGTCCTGTATTAACAGACCTATATAGACGTCTGTAACACTGGGCCTTTACTAGTCCTGTATTACTAGTCCTGTATTATCAGACCTGTATAGACGTCTGTAACACTGGGCCTTTACTAGTCCTGTATTACTAGTCCTGTTTAACTAGTCCTGTATTACTAGTCCTGTATTACTAGTCCTGTGTTACTAGTCCTGTATTAACAGACCTATATAGACGTCTGTAACACTGGGCCTTTACTAGTCCTGTATTACTAGTCCTGTATTACTAGTCCTGTATTACTAGTCCTGTATTAACAGACCTATATAGACGTCTGTAACACTGGGCCTTTACTAGTCCTGTATTACTAGTCCTGTATTACTAGTCCTGTATTACTAGTCCTGTATTAACAGACCTATATAGACGTCTGTAACACTGGGCCTTTACTAGTCCTGTATTACTAGTCCTGTATTACTAGTCCTGTATTACTAGTCCTGTATTACTAGTCCTGTATTAACATACCTATATAGACATCTGTAACACTGGGTCTTTACTAGTCCTGTATTACTAGTCCTGTATTACTAGTCCTGTATTACTAGTCCTGTATTAACAGACCTATATAGACGTCTGTAACACTGGGTCTTTACTAGTCCTGTATTACTAGTCCTGTATTATTAGTCCTGTATTACTAGTCCTGTATTACTAGTCCTGTATTACTAGTCCTGTATTACTAGTCCTGTATTAACAGACCTATATAGACGTCTGTAACACTGGGTCTTTACTAGTCCTGTATTACTAGTCCTGTATTACTAGTCCTGTATTACTAGTCCTGTATTAACAGACCTATATAGACGTATGTAACACTGGGTCTTTACTAGTCCTGTATTACTAGTCCTGTATTACTAGTCCTGTATTACTAGTCCTGTATTACTAGTCCTGTATTACTAGTCCTGTATTACTAGTCCTGTATTAACAGACCTATATAGACGTCTGTAACACTGGGCCTTTACCAGTCCTGTATTACTAGTCCTGTATTACTAGTCCTGTATTACTAGTCCTGTATTACTAGTCCTGTATTACTAGTCCTGTATTACTAGTCCTGTATTACTAGTCCTGTATTAACAGACCTATATAGACGTCTGTAACACTGGGTCTTTACTAGTCCTGTATTACTAGTCCTGTATTACTAGTCCTGTATTACTAGTCCTGTATTACTAGTCCTGTATTAACAGACCTATATAGACGTATGTAACACTGGGTCTTTACTAGTCCTGTATTACTAGTCCTGTATTACTAGTCCTGTATTACTAGTCCTGTATTACTAGTCCTGTATTACTAGTCCTGTATTACTAGTCCTGTATTAACAGACCTATATAGACGTCTGTAACACTGGGCCTTTACTAGTCCTGTATTACTAGTCCTGTATTACTAGTCCTGTATTACTAGTCCTGTATTACTAGTCCTGTATTACTAGTCCTGTATTACTAGTCCTGTATTAACAGACCTATATAGACGTCTGTAACACTGGGTCTTTACTAGTCCTGTATTACTAGTCCTGTATTACTAGTCCTGTATTACTAGTCCTGTATTACTAGTCCTGTATTAACAGACCTATATAGACGTCTGTAACACTGGGCCTTTACTAGTCCTGTATTACTAGTCCTGTATTACTAGTCCTGTATTACTAGTCCTGTATTACTAGTCCTGTATTAACAGACCTATATAGACGTCTGTAACACTGGGTCTTTACTAGTCCTGTATTACTAGTCCTGTATTACTAGTCCTGTATTACTAGTCCTGTATTAACAGACCTATATAGACGTCTGTAACACTGGGCCTTTACTAGTCCTGTATTACTAGTCCTGTATTACTAGTCCTGTATTACTAGTCCTGTATTACTAGTCCTGTATTAACAGACCTATATAGACGTCTGTAACACTGGGCCTTTACTAGTCCTGTATTACTAGTCCTGTATTATTAGTCCTGTATTACTAGTCCTGTATTACTAGTCCTGTATTACTAGTCCTGTATTACTAGTCCTGTATTAACAGACCTATATAGACGTCTGTAACACTGGGTCTTTACTAGTCCTGTATTACTAGTCCTGTATTACTAGTCCTGTATTACTAGTCCTGTATTACTAGTCCTGTATTAACAGACCTATATAGACGTATGTAACACTGGGTCTTTACTAGTCCTGTATTACTAGTCCTGTATTACTAGTCCTGTATTACTAGTCCTGTATTACTAGTCCTGTATTACTAGTCCTGAATTACTAGTCCTGTATTACTAGTCCTGTATTACTAGTCCTGTATTACTAGTCCTGTATTACTAGTCCTGTATTAACAGACCTATATAGACGTCTGTAACACTGGGTCTTTACTAGTCCTGTATTACTAGTCCTGTATTACTAGTCCTGTATTACTAGTCCTGTATTACTAGTCCTGTATTACTAGTCCTGTATTACTAGTCCTGTATTACTAGTCCTGTATTACTAGTCCTGTATTACTAGTCCTGTATTAACAGACCTATATAGACGTCTGTAACACTGGGTCTTTACTAGTCCTGTATTACTAGTCCTGTATTACTAGTCCTGTATTACTAGTCCTGTATTACTAGTCCTGTATTACTAGTCCTGTATTAACAGACCTATATAGACGTCTGTAACACTGGGTCTTTACTAGTCCTGTATTACTAGTCCTGTATTACTAGTCCTGTATTACTAGTCCTGTATTACTAGTCCTGTATTAACAGACCTATATAGACGTCTGTAACACTGGGCCTTTACTAGTCCTGTATTACTAGTCCTGTATTACTAGTCCTGTATTACTAGTCCTGTATTACTAGTCCTGTAATAACAGACCTATATAGACGTCTGTAACACTGGGCCTTTACTAGTCCTGTATTACTAGTCCTGTATTACTAGTCCTGTATTACTAGTCCTGTATTACTAGTCCTGTATTACTAGTCCTGTATTAACATACCTATATAGACGTCTGTAACACTGGGTCTTTACTAGTTCTGTATTACTAGTCCTGTATTACTAGTCCTGTATTACTAGTCCTGCATTACTAGTCCTGTATTACTAGTCCTGTATTAACAGACCTATATAGACGTCTGTAACACTGGGCCTTTACTAGTCCTGTATTACTAGTCCTGTATTACTAGTCCTGTAGTAACAGACCTATATAGACGTCTGTAACACTAGGCCTTTACTAGTCCTGTATTACTAGTCCTGCATTACTAGTCATGTATTACTAGTCCTGTATTACTAGTCCTGTATTACTAGTCCTGTATTACTAGTCCTGTATTAACATACCTATATAGACATCTGTAACACTGGGTCTTTACTAGTCCTGTATTACTAGTCCTGTATTACTAGTCCTGTATTACTAGTCCTGTATTACTAGTCCTGTATTACTAGTCCTGTATTAACAGACCTATATAGACGTCTGTAACACTGGACCTTTACTAGTCCTGTATTACTTGTCCTGTATTACTAGTCCTGTATTTCTAGTCCTGTATTAACAGACCTATATAGACGTCTGTGACACTGGGTCTTTACTAGTCCTGTATTACTAGTCCTGTATTACTAGTCCTGTATTACTAGTCCTGTATTACTAGTCCTGTATTACTAGTCCTGTATTAACATACCTATATAGACGTCTGTAACACTGGGTCTTTACTAGTCCTGTATTACTAGTCCTGTATTACTAGTCCTGTATTAACAGACATATATAGACGTCTGTAACACTGGGCCTTTACTAGTCCTGTATTACTAGTCCTGTATTACTAGTCCTGTATTACTAGTCCTGTATTACTAGTCCTGTATTACTAGTTCTGTATTACTAGTCCTGTATTACTAGTCCTGTATTAACATACCTATATAGACGTCTGTAACACTGGGTCTTTACTAGTCCTGTATTACTAGTCCTGTATTACTAGTCCTGTATTAACAGACATATATAGACGTCTGTAACACTGGGCCTTTACTAGTCCTGTATTACTAGTCCTGTATTACTAGTCCTGTATTACTAGTCCTGTATTACTAGTCCTGTATTACTAGTCCTGTATTACTAGTCCTGTATTAACAGACATATATAGACGTCTGTAACACTGGGCCTTTACTAGTCCTGTATTACTAGTCCTGTATTACTAGTCCTGTATTACTAGTCCTGTATTACTAGTCCTGTATTAACAGACCTATATAGACGTCCGTAACACTGGGCCTTTACTAGTCCTGTATTACTAGTCCTGTATTACTAGTCCTGTAGTAACAGACCTATATAGACGTCTGTAACACTGGGCCTTTACTAGTCCTGTATTACTAGTCCTGTATTACTAGTCCTGTATTACTAGTCCTGTATTAACAGACCTATATAGACGTCTGTAACACTGGGCCTTTACTAGTCCTGTATTACTAGTCCTGTATTACTAGTCCTGTATTAACAGACCTATATAGACGTCTGTAACACTGGGCCTTTACTAGTCCTGTATTACTAGTCCTGTATTACTAGTCCTGTATTACTAGTCCTGTATTACTAGTCCTGTATTAACAGACCTATATAGACGTCTGTAACACTGGGCCTTTACTAGTCCTGTATTACTAGTCCTGTATTACTAGTCATGTATTACTAGTCCTGTATTATCAGACCTATATAGACGTCTGTAACACTGGGCCTTTACTAGTCCTGTATTACTAGTCCTGTATTACTAGTCCTGTATTATCAGACCTATATAGACGTCTGTAACACTGGGCCTTTACTAGTCCTGTATTACTAGTCCTGTATTACTAGTCCTGTATTACTAGTCCTGTATTAACAGACCTATATAGACGTCTGTAACACTGGGCCTTTACTAGTCCTGTATTACTAATCCTGTATTACTAGTCCTGTATTACTAGTCCTGTATTAACAGACCTATATAGACGTCTGTAACACTGGGCCTTTACTAGTCCTGTATTACTAGTCCTGTATTATCAGACCTGTATAGACGTCTGTAACACTGGGCCTTTACTAGTCCTGTATTACTAGTCCTGTTTAACTAGTCCTGTATTACTAGTCCTGTATTACTAGTCCTGTGTTACTAGTCCTGTATTAACAGACCTATATAGACGTCTGTAACACTGGGCCTTTACTAGTCCTGTATTACTAGTCCTGTATTACTAGTCCTGTATTACTAGTCCTGTATTAACAGACCTATATAGACGTCTGTAACACTGGGCCTTTACTAGTCCTGTATTACTAGTCCTGTATTACTAGTCCTGTATTACTAGTCCTGTATTAACAGACCTATATAGACGTCTGTAACACTGGGCCTTTACTAGTCCTGTATTACTAGTCCTGTATTACTAGTCCTGTATTACTAGTCCTGTATTACTAGTCCTGTATTAACATACCTATATAGACATCTGTAACACTGGGTCTTTACTAGTCCTGTATTACTAGTCCTGTATTACTAGTCCTGTATTACTAGTCCTGTATTAACAGACCTATATAGACGTCTGTAACACTGGGTCTTTACTAGTCCTGTATTACTAGTCCTGTATTATTAGTCCTGTATTACTAGTCCTGTATTACTAGTCCTGTATTACTAGTCCTGTATTACTAGTCCTGTATTAACAGACCTATATAGACGTCTGTAACACTGGGTCTTTACTAGTCCTGTATTACTAGTCCTGTATTACTAGTCCTGTATTACTAGTCCTGTATTAACAGACCTATATAGACGTATGTAACACTGGGTCTTTACTAGTCCTGTATTACTAGTCCTGTATTACTAGTCCTGTATTACTAGTCCTGTATTACTAGTCCTGTATTACTAGTCCTGTATTACTAGTCCTGTATTAACAGACCTATATAGACGTCTGTAACACTGGGCCTTTACTAGTCCTGTATTACTAGTCCTGTATTACTAGTCCTGTATTACTAGTCCTGTATTACTAGTCCTGTATTACTAGTCCTGTATTACTAGTCCTGTATTAACAGACCTATATAGACGTCTGTAACACTGGGTCTTTACTAGTCCTGTATTACTAGTCCTGTATTACTAGTCCTGTATTACTAGTCCTGTATTACTAGTCCTGTATTAACAGACCTATATAGACGTCTGTAACACTGGGCCTTTACTAGTCCTGTATTACTAGTCCTGTATTACTAGTCCTGTATTACTAGTCCTGTATTACTAGTCCTGTATTAACAGACCTATATAGACGTCTGTAACACTGGGTCTTTACTAGTCCTGTATTACTAGTCCTGTATTACTAGTCCTGTATTACTAGTCCTGTATTAACAGACCTATATAGACGTCTGTAACACTGGGCCTTTACTAGTCCTGTATTACTAGTCCTGTATTACTAGTCCTGTATTACTAGTCCTGTATTACTAGTCCTGTATTAACAGACCTATATAGACGTCTGTAACACTGGGCCTTTACTAGTCCTGTATTACTAGTCCTGTATTATTAGTCCTGTATTACTAGTCCTGTATTACTAGTCCTGTATTACTAGTCCTGTATTACTAGTCCTGTATTAACAGACCTATATAGACGTCTGTAACACTGGGTCTTTACTAGTCCTGTATTACTAGTCCTGTATTACTAGTCCTGTATTACTAGTCCTGTATTACTAGTCCTGTATTAACAGACCTATATAGACGTATGTAACACTGGGTCTTTACTAGTCCTGTATTACTAGTCCTGTATTACTAGTCCTGTATTACTAGTCCTGTATTACTAGTCCTGTATTACTAGTCCTGAATTACTAGTCCTGTATTACTAGTCCTGTATTACTAGTCCTGTATTACTAGTCCTGTATTACTAGTCCTGTATTAACAGACCTATATAGACGTCTGTAACACTGGGTCTTTACTAGTCCTGTATTACTAGTCCTGTATTACTAGTCCTGTATTACTAGTCCTGTATTACTAGTCCTGTATTACTAGTCCTGTATTACTAGTCCTGTATTACTAGTCCTGTATTACTAGTCCTGTATTACTAGTCCTGTATTAACAGACCTATATAGACGTCTGTAACACTGGGTCTTTACTAGTCCTGTATTACTAGTCCTGTATTACTAGTCCTGTATTACTAGTCCTGTATTACTAGTCCTGTATTAACAGACCTATATAGACGTCTGTAACACTGGGTCTTTACTAGTCCTGTATTACTAGTCCTGTATTACTAGTCCTGTATTACTAGTCCTGTATTACTAGTCCTGTATTAACAGACCTATATAGACGTCTGTAACACTGGGCCTTTACTAGTCCTGTATTACTAGTCCTGTATTACTAGTCCTGTATTACTAGTCCTGTATTACTAGTCCTGTAATAACAGACCTATATAGACGTCTGTAACACTGGGCCTTTACTAGTCCTGTATTACTAGTCCTGTATTACTAGTCCTGTATTACTAGTCCTGTATTACTAGTCCTGTATTACTAGTCCTGTATTAACAGACCTATATAGACGTCTGTAACACTGGGTCTTTACTAGTCCTGTATTACTAGTCCTGTATTACTAGTCCTGTATTACTAGTCCTGTATTACTAGTCCTGTATTAACAGACCTATATAGACGTCTGTAACACTGGGTCTTTACTAGTCCTGTATTACTAGTCCTGTATTACTAGTCCTGTATTACTAGTCCTGTATTACTAGTCCTGTATTACTAGTCCTGTATTAACAGACCTATATAGACGTCTGTAACACTGGGTCTTTACTAGTCCTGTATTACTAGTCCTGTATTACTAGTCCTGTATTACTAGTCCTGTATTACTAGTCCTGTATTACTAGTCCTGTATTAACAGACCTATATAGACGTCTGTAACACTGGGTCTTTACTAGTCCTGTATTACTAGTCCTGTATTACTAGTCCTGTATTACTAGTCCTGTATTAACAGACCTATATAGACGTCTGTAACACTGGGTCTTTACTAGTCCTGTATTACTAGTCCTGTATTACTAGTCCTGTATTACTAGTCCTGTATTAACAGACCTATATAGACGTTTGTAGCGTGAGCCCCCCCCCCCCCATCTTCCCGCGGCTATGTCTTGGCGTAGAGGAAATTGAATACAGAGAGAGGTTGTTTGGGGGGAGAGAGGGAGATAGAAGGAAAGAAAGAGAGACATACCAGGAGAGACAGACATACAGAGATAGAGAGAGACCAGGAGAGACAGACATACAGAGATAGAGAGAGACAGACAGAGACGGAGAGAGAGAGACAGACCAGGAGAGACAGACATACAGAGGGAGAGAGAGAGAGACAGACCAGGAGAGACAGACATACAGAGGGAGAGAGAGAGAGACAGACCAGGAGAGACAGACATACAGAGGGAGAGAGAGAGAGACAGACCAGGAGAGACAGACATACAGAGGGAGAGAGAGAGAGACAGACCAGGAGAGACAGACATACAGAGGGAGAGAGAGAGAGACAGACCAGGAGAGACAGACATACAGAGGGAGAGAGAGAGAGACAGACCAGGAGAGACAGACATACAGAGGGAGAGAGAGAGAGACAGACCAGGAGAGACAGACATACAGAGGGAGAGAGAGAGAGACAGACCAGGAGAGACAGACAGAGACGGAGAGAGAGAGACAGACCAGGAGAGACAGACAGACAGAGATGGAGAGAGAGAGACAGACCAGGAGAGACAGACAGACAGAGATGGAGAGAGAGAGAGAGACAGACAGAGATGGAGAGAGAGACAGACCAGGAGAGACAGACAGACAGAGATGGAGAGAGAGAGACAGACCAGGAGAGACAGACAGACAGAGATGGAGAGAGAGAGAGAGACAGACAGAGATGGAGAGAGAGAGACAGACAGGCAGAGATGGAGAGAGAGACAGACCAGGAGAGACAGACAGACAGAGATGGAGAGAGAGAGACAGACCAGGAGAGACAGACAGACAGAGATGGAGAGAGAGAGAGAGACAGACAGAGATGTAGAGAGAGAGACAGACAGGCAGAGATGGAGAGAGAGAGACAGACCAGGAGAGACAGACAGACAGAGATGTAGAGAGAGAGACAGACAGGCAGAGATGGAGAGAGAGACAGTCATCTATCCAAGGCTAGTCACTTTATAACAAGTGATTCACTCTCCATTCAAAAAGTGTGATTTCATTAACTACCTATTTCATAATAATATGTTGTGTAACCAAGCAGAAACATATTTTATATAGATATATACTAGCTTCATTAAGCACTAAATTGGGTCTATCAAAGAGCTGCAACAAAGAGCTGTAACTAAGAGCTGTAACTAAGAGCTGTAACTAAGAGGTCTAACTAAGAGCTGTAACTAAGAGCTGTATCTAAGAGCTGTAACTAAGAGCTGTATCTAAGAGCTGTAACTAAGAGCTGTATCTAAGAGCTGTAACTAAGAGCTGTAACTAAGAGCTGTATCTAAGAGCTGTAACTAAGAGCTGTAACTAAGAGCTGTAACTAAGAGCTGTATCTAAGAGCTGTAACTAAGAGCTGTATCTAAGAGCTGTAACTAAGAGCTGTAACTAAGAGCTGTATCTAAGAGCTGTAACTAAGAGCTGTAACTAAGAGCTGTAACTAAGAGCTGTAACTAAGAGCTGTATCTAAGAGCTGTAACTAAGAGCTGTAACTAAGAGCTGTATCTAAGAGCTGTATCTAAGAGCTGTAACTAAGAGCTGTAACTAAGAGCTGTAACTAAGAGCTGTAACTAAGAGCTGTATCTAAGAGCTGTAACTAAGAGCTGTAACTAAGAGCTGTAACTAAGAGCTGTATCTAAGAGCTGTATCTAAGAGCTGTAACTAAGAGCTGTAACTAAGAGCTGTAACTAAGAGCTGTAACTAAGAGCTGTAACTAAGAGGTCTATCTAAGAGCTGTATCTAAGAGCTGTAACTAAGAGCTGTAACTAAGAGCTGTATCTAAGAGCTGTAACTAAGAGCTGTAACTAAGAGCTGTAACTAAGAGCTGTAACTAAGAGCTGTAACTAAGAGCTGTATCTAAGAGCTGTAACTAAGAGCTGTAACTAAGAGCTGTATCTAAGAGCTGTATCTAAGAGCTGTAACTAAGAGCTGTAACTAAGAGCTGTAACTAAGAGCTGTAACTAAGAGGTCTATCTAAGAGCTGTATCTAAGAGCTGTAACTAAGAGCTGTAACTAAGAGCTGTATCTAAGAGCTGTAACTAAGAGCTGTAACTAAGAGCTGTAACTAAGAGCTGTAACTAAGAGCTGTATCTAAGAGCTGTATCTAAGAGCTGTATCTAAGAGCTGTATCTAAGAGCTGTATCTAAGAGCTGTATCTAAGAGCTGTAACTAAGAGCTGTAACTAAGAGCTGTATCTAAGAGCTGTATCTAAGAGCTGTAACTAAGAGCTGTAACTAAGAGCTGTATCTAAGAGCTGTAACTAAGAGCTGTATCTAAGAGCTGTAACTAAGAGCTGTAACTAAGAGCTGTAACTAAGAGCTGTATCTAAGAGGTGTATCTAAGAGCTGTAACTAAGAGCTGTAACTAAGAGCTGTATCTAAGAGCTGTAACTAAGAGGTATATCTAAGAGCTGTAACTAAGAGCTGTAACTAAGAGCTGTAACTAAGAGCTGTAACTAAGAGCTGTATCTAAGAGCTGTAACTAAGAGCTGTAACTAAGAGCTGTATCTAAGAGCTGTATCTAAGAGCTGTATCTAAGAGCTGTATCTAAGAGCTGTATCTAAGAGCTGTAACTAAGAGATGTAACTAAGAGCTTTAACTAAGAGCTGTAACTAAGAGCTGTAACTAAGAGCTGTAACTAAGAGCTGTAACTAAGAGCTGTAACTAAGAGCTGTAACTAAGAGCTTTAACTAAGAGCTGTATCTAAGAGCTGTAACTAAGAGCTGTAACTAAGAGCTGTAACTAAGAGCTGTAACTAAGAGCTTTAACTAAGAGCTGTAACTAAGAGCTGTATCTAAGAGCTGTAACTAAGAGCTGTAACTAAGAGCTGTATCTAAGAACTGTAACTAAGAGCTGTAACTAAGAGCTGTAACTAAGAGCTGTAACTAAGAGCTGTATCTAAGAGCTGTAACTAAGAGCTGTAACTAAGAGCTGTATCTAAGAGCTGTAACTAAGAGCTGTAACTAAGTGCTGTAACTAAGAGCTGTAACTAAGAGGTGTATCTAAGAGCTGTAACTAAGAGCTGTAACTAAGAGCTGTAACTAAGAGCTGTAACTAAGAGCTGTAACTAAGAGCTGTAACTAAGAGCTGTAACTAAGAGCTGTAACTAAGAGCTGTAACTAAGAGCTGTAACTAAGAGCTGTATCTAAGAGCTGTAACTAAGAGCTGTAACTAAGAGCTGTAACTAAGAGCTGTAACTAAGAGCTGTATCTAAGAGCTGTAACTAAGAGCTGTAACTAAGAGCTGTATCTAAGAGATGTAACTAAGAGCTGTAACTAAGAGCTGTAACTAAGAGCTGTAACTAAGAGCTGTAACTAAGAGCTGTAACTAAGAGCTGTAACTAAGAGCTGTATCTAAGAGCTGTAACTAAGAGCTGTATCTAAGAGCTGTAACTAAGAGCTGTAACTAAGAGCTGTAACTAAGAGCTGTAACTAAGAGCTGTATCTAAGAGCTGTAACTAAGAGCTGTAACTAAGAGCTGTAACTAAGAGCTGTAACTAAGAGCTGTAACTAAGAGCTGTAACTAAGAGCTGTATCTAAGAGCTGTAACTAAGAGCTGTAACTAAGAGCTGTAACTAAGAGCTGTAACTAAGAGCTGTAACTAAGAGCTGTATCTAAGAGCTGTAACTAAGAGCTGTAACTAAGAGCTGTAACTAAGAGCTGTAACTAAGAGCTGTAACTAAGAGCTGTAACTAAGAGCTGTATCTCTGGTACAGATGTCTGTTCTAACCATCCATCCGTAACCACCCGGTGTTGTGTGCTAATATCTCCTCTGTCTGAGTCTCTGTCTCCATCCCGAATGGCATCCTATTCCCAATGTCGGCGTTGGTTAAAAGTAGTGCACTAAGTAGGGAATAGGGTGCCATTAGAGCCAGCCGTGACCAGTCATGTGTGCTGATGTTGCCTGTGTGTCTGAGTCTATTGCCGGGCTCTGAAATGGCACCCTAATTCCCATTTAACGCACTACTTTTGACCACATCCTGCATAGGGCCCCTTGGTCAAAGGTAGTGCATTAAGTAGGGAATAGGGTGAGATTTGGGACTGCAGACGAATCAGACTTGTTGACACAAGTGACCTATGATGAAGTCATGGAGAAATGAAAACCCAGGGGAGCGAAGGAAGAGAAGGGAAAGGAGACGGGATGGAGGGATAACAGAAGGAGATTATTAGTAAAATACCAGTGGAGATCATCGTTAGAAAACATGGTCGATATCACAGGGGGTTGGTCGCCACCTTAATTAAGGAGGACGGGCTCGTTGGGTAAGGGCTGGAGAGGAATAGGTGGAATGGTATCAAACACATGGTTTTACCATTCCATCCACTCTGTTCTCCAGATATTATAATGAGTCATCCTCCCCTCACCAGCCTACACTGACAGAAAGGTGTTTGGGGGGGGGGGGGGGGGGGGGGGGGTTGTGTGTCTTAAAGAGAGAGAGACAGAGAGCGAGAGAGCGAGAGAGAGAGAGAGAGAGAGAGAGAGAGAGAGAGAGAGAGAGAGAGAGAGACAGACAGAGAGAGACACAAGAAAAGGGCAACCAGTGAAGAACAAACACCATTGTAAATACAACCCATATTTATGCTTATTTATTTTAACTTGTGTGCTTTAACCATTTGTACATTGTTACAACACTGTATATATATAATATGACATTTGTAATGTCTTTCTTGTTTTGAAACTTCTGTATGTGTAATGTTTACCGTTAATTTGTATTGTTTATTTCACTTTTGTATATTATCTACCTCACTTGCTTTGGCAATGTTAACACATGTTTCCCATGCCAATAAAGCCCCTTGAATTGAATTGAGAGAGAAATCCTCATCAGAGAGAGAGAGAGAGAGAGAGAGAGAGAGAGAAAGAGACAGAGAGAGAAATCCTCATCAGAGAGAGATATAACAGCTGTATGCAGCATCACTGGGATGTTTGGTGAATATCAACATGGTAATATGTATGCTAATATTGAAATGTAAATGTAATTTGTTTACATGTATATTTCATGTATGTAAATCTTCTGGCTTAAGACAAGACGAGGTCTGTGTCCCAAATGGAACTGCATGGAACCTATTCTATATGGGTCCTGGTCTAAAGTAGGGCACTATATAGGTAGAGGGAGGTATTTGAGACACAGACAATGTAAAAGAAGGATCAGTCAGGTGGGGGGGGAGGGTAGTTTTCTCATTATGGGAAAAGGTCCCTATATTTAATCTAAATGTCAACTCTGTGACAGTACAGCGAGAGAGAAGGAGAGAAGGAGAGAGAGAGAGAGAGAGAGAGACAGAGAGAGAGAGACAAAGAGACAGAGAGAGACAGAGAGACAGAGAGAGACAGAGATAGAGAGACAAAGAGACAGAGAGAGACAAAGAGACAGAGAGAGAGACAGAGAGAGAGACAAAGAGACAGAGAGAGACAAAGAGACAGAGAGAGAGACAGAGAGAGAGAGATGGAGAGAGAGAGAGAGAGACAAGGAGACAGAGAGAGACAGAGAGAGAGAGACAAAGAGACAGAAATGGATGAGAGAGAGAAAGATGGAGAGAGAGATGGAGAGAGAGAAAGCGAGAGAGAGAGAGAATATTCAGATGAAAAAGGAAATTGCACTTTACCTGTGTAGAAATAATATTTTCTCCCCCAGTGTCTTGATTTGATATTAGAATAGAGGTTTATGTTCATCCTGTACTAGAATCAGGAAGTCACCTTGAGGTAAAGAAACCATTTTCCATTGGAGACATTTAATTACATGACATATTTTGTGACAATGCACCCCTCCCACACACACACACACACACACACACACACACACACACACACACACACACACACACACACACACACACACACACACACACACACACACACACACACACACACACACACACACACACACACACACACACACACACACACACACACACACACACACACACACACAGCTCCTCATGTTATGGTGGTAGTGACAGTGGAAAGTAGTTATAGTCATGGTGCCAGGAGAGGAGAGGTCTCTAGATAATGTCAATTAGTTACCTGCTGAACCTCACGGTCTTCTAGTACGCAGGTTATAGTGTTGGGTGGGGTAGGAATATGTGTGTGTGTGTGTGTGTGTGTGTGTGTGTGTGTGTGTGTGTGTGTGTGTGTGTGTGTGTGTGTGTGTGTGTGTGTGTGTGTGTGTGTGTGTGTGTGTGTGTGTGTGAGTGTGTGTAAGTTAATGTGTGTGTAGTGTTTATAAGGCCTCTTGGTCTTGTGTCTCCATAGCAACATATTGACCCCCTTGTATTTATTATCTTACCTGTATGTCCATGTTGTTGTCTAGGTAACAGAGGACACATGTTGACAGGGAGTGTCCATGTTGTTGTCTAGGTAACAGAGGACATATGTTGACAGGGAGTTAATGAGTTTAATGTTTATGTGTAGTGTCACTTTGACCTTAACCTGTCCTTGGTGTCTCCCAGTGTAACAACCAGGTGTTGTTTCTCTGTTGTGTGTGTGTCTGTATACACGTTCTAATGTTTACCTGTTGTTATTGTTGTCTCCAGGTGTAACAACCATACCCAGTGTGTGTTGTGTGTCTGTATACACGTTCTAATGTTTACCTGTTGTTATTGTTGTCTCCAGGTGTAACAACCGTACCCAGTGTGTGTTGTGTGTCTGTATACACGTTCTAATGTTT
>NC_092091.1:87824341-87828404 GCF_045679555.1 Salvelinus alpinus | reverse complement strand
TCTGTTGTTATTGTTGTCTCCAGGTGTAACAACCGTACCCAGTGTGTGTGTGTGTCTGTATACACGTTCTAATGTTTACCTGTTGTTATTGTTGTCTCCAGGTGTAACAACCGTACCCAGTGTGTGTGTGTGTCTGTATACACGTTCTAATGTTTACCTGTTGTTATTGTTAATTACAGGTATAACAACCGTACCCAGTGTGTGTGTGTGTCTGTATACACATTCTAATGTTTACCTGTTGTTGTTATTGTTGTCTCCAGGTGTAACAACCGTACCCAGTGTGTGTGTGTGTCTGTATACACGTTCTAATGTTTACCTGCTGTTGTTATTGTTGTCTCCAGGTGTAACAACCGTACCCAGTGTGTGTGTGTGTGTCTGTATACACGTTCTAATGTTTACCTGTTGTTATTGTTGTCTCCAGGTGTAACAACCGTACCCAGTGTGTGTGTGTCTGTATACACGTTCTAATGTTTACCTGTTGTTATTGTTGTCTCCAGGTGTAACAACCGTACCCAGTGTGTTGTGGTAGCT
Organism: Salvelinus alpinus; assembly: GCF_045679555.1. Taxonomy (NCBI): domain Eukaryota; kingdom Metazoa; phylum Chordata; class Actinopteri; order Salmoniformes; family Salmonidae; genus Salvelinus; species Salvelinus alpinus. Next base: position 87,827,873 of record NC_092091.1, on the reverse strand, counting down.
GGACCTGATGTCTTTCCTGACCCCTGTCCTGGAACATACAAATACCTGGAGGTGCAGTATGAGTGTGTCCCCTACAGTAAGTACTATACTATACTATACATACTATAACATACTATACTATACTATACATACTATTCTGCAGTATGCATGTGTCCCCTACAGTAAGTACTATACTATACTATACATACTATAATGTACTATACTATACATACTATACTACACTATACTATACTGCAGCATGAGTGTGTCCCCTACAGTAAGTACTACACTATACTATACATACTATACCGTACTATACTATCCCATACTACACTACACTATAATTTGATATATGATACTATACTATACTGCAGTATGAGTGTGTCCCCCACAGTAAGTACTACACTATACTATACTACACTATACTACAGTATGAAGTGTCCCCTCTACAGTAGGTACTACTATAAACTAAGTTTTTACTACAAATTATAACATAGTACTATATTAGGTACTAATATTATACTATATTGTATATGTATCATATTATCATTTGCATCTGCTATAGTTTTTACTTTGCGAAATACTTATATACTGACTATATATTGTGGGAAATACTGATGGAACTCATGTACACCATACAACAATATTATACTATATACTGTGGGAAATACTGATGGAACTCATGTACACCATACAACAATATTATACTATATACTGTGGGAAATACTGAGGGAACTCATGTACTCCATACAACAATATTATACTATATACTGTGGGAAATACTGATGGAACTCATGTACTCCATAAAACAATATTATACTATATACTGTGGGAATTACTGATGGAACTCATGTCCTCCATACAACATTGTTTCTTGACAGTAAAATGTTTCCATCTGGCTCCATGTTGTTGTCTGGAGATTGAAATAGCAGGAATTTATGAACTGATAAGAATGTTTGAGAAGATATTATTTACTCCACCACAAGCCAGTAACGGGCCTCGGACAAACACTAGCGATGGGGAAATCTGAGATCTTCGTGGAACCTCAGCTTTTCCAACAGGAAAGAAGGGAAGGGAGAGCTGAAATGACTGTCTGACCTCCGACCTTTCTGTTGATTCAGTTTGGGGAAAAGACGTCTGAAATAGGAGGAGCTAAAACTCAGTAAAGAGATACTTTTTTACCATTTATAACAGTGATTCATCCATCATTTATAACAGTGAAACATCCATCATTTATATCATTTATAACAGTGATTCATCCATCATTTATAATAGTGAAACATCCATAATTTATATCATTTATAACAGTGATACATCCATCATTTATAACAGTGAAACATCCATCATTTATATAATTTATAACAGTGATTCATCCATCATTTATAATAGTGAAACATCCATAATTTATATCATTTATAACAGTGATACATCCATCATTTATAACAGCGATTCATCCATCATTTATAACAGTGATTCATCCATCATTTATAACAGTGATTCATCCATCATTTATAACAGTGATTCATCCATCATTTCCATCATTTATAACAGTGATACATCCATCATTTATAATAGTGATTCATCCATCATTTATAACAGTGATTCATCCATCATTTCCATCATTTATAACAGTGATTCATCCATCATTTATAACAGTGATTCATCCATCATTTATAACAGTGATTCATCCATCATTTCCATCATTTATATCAGTGATTCATCCATCATTTATAACAGTGATTCATCCATCATTCATAACAGTGATTCATCCATCATTTATAACAGTGATACATCCATCATTTATAACAGTGATACATCCATCATTTATAACAGTGATTCATCCATCATTTATAACAGTGAAACATCCATCATTTATAACAGTGATTCATCCATCATTTATAACAGTGATTCATCCATCATTTATAACAGTGATTCATCCATCATTCATAACAGTGATTCATCCATCATTTATAACAGTGATTCATCCATCATTTATAACAGTGAAACATCCATCATTTATAACAGTGATTCATCCATCATTTATAACAGTGATTCATCCATCATTTATAACAGTGATTCATCCATCATTCATAACAGTGATTCATCCATCATTTATAACAGTGATTCATCCATCATTTATAACAGTGAAACATCCATCATTTATAACAGTGATTCATCCATCATTTATAACAGTGATTCATCCATCATTTATAACAGTGATTCATCCATCATTCATAACAGTGATTCATCCATCATTTATAACAGTGATACATCCATCATTTATAACAGTGATTCATCCATCATTTATATCATTTATAACAGTGATTCATCCATCATTTATAATAGTGAAACATCCATCATTTATATCATTTATAACAGTGATACATCCATCATTTATAACAGTGATTCATCCATCATTCATAACAGTGATTCATCCATCTTTTATAACAGTGATTCATCCATCATTTATAACAGTGAAACATCCATAATTTATAACAGTGATTCATCCATCATTTATAACAGTGAAACATCCATAATTTATATCATTTATAACAGTGATTCATCCATCATTTATAATAGTGAAACATCCATCATTTATATCATTTATAACAGTGATACATCCATCATTTATAACAGTGATACATCCATCATTTATAACAGTGATTCATCCATCATTTATATCATTTATGACAGTGATTCATCCATCATTTATAACAGTGATTCATCCATCATTTATAACTGTGATTAATCCATCATTTATAACAGTGATTCATCCATCATTTATAACAGTGATACATCCATCATTTATAACAGTGATTCATCCATCATTTATATCATTTATGACAGTGATTCATCCATCATTTATAACAGTGATTCATCCATCATTTATAACAGTGATTCATCCATCATTTCCATCATTTATACCAGTGATACATCCATCATTTATAACAGTGATTCATCCATCATTTATAACAGTGATTCATCCATCATTTATAACAGTGATACAGCCATCATTTATAACAGTGATACATCCATCATTTATAACAGTGATTCATCCATCATTTATATCATTTATAACAGTGATTCATCCATCATTTATAACAGTGATACAGCCATCATTTATAACAGTGATTCATCCATCATTTATAACAGTGATTCAGCCATCATTTATATCATTTATAACAGTGATTCATCCATCATTTCCATTATTTATAACAGTGATTCATCCATCATTTATAACAGTGATACAGCCATCATTTATAACAGCTACATAATGGTATATCAGTGCATTGGAATACAATCTGGCCTGGCATCGCTCTTCCTCTCCTCTCCTCTCCTCTCCCTCCAGACAGCCAAGCTAAACCTGATACTCTACGGAAAACATTCAATTATATTTCAGCAAATAGGCCTGATGGTGACGGCTTGATTAAATAATAACAGCTTCAGTATCTCTCCCAGAGCCAGATGGAAACAGAACATGATACCTGCAGAATGTGGCGCTGCCCTGATTCAGTTGTCTCAGAGTTGACTGCCTTTGTGTGTGGGAGGGAGG